>NC_086444.1:1104336306-1104498806 GCF_028390025.1 Pseudophryne corroboree | reverse complement strand
TCGCGCTGCGAACGAAAACAGCTAGCAAACAACTTGGAATGACCACCCGTGATCTTTGTTTTATGTGTATCTTTGTATTTGAGCAACCTGAGTAAAAGGTGTTTGTTGTTTTTGCACAAGCCTGGAGTCGGTTGCTGGTGGAATTTTTGTAGCAGAGCACATTCTAGCAAGACTCCAGTTACAATATATATATATATATATATATGTATATGTATATTTATAGAATAAATGGAGAAATAGGTGCCAAGGTAAGTGAACTACGTATTTTAGACCGGTAATAGCACCACAAATCTTAATACACGCCTCAACTATAACTGAGTGTCAGCTTTTCACAATAACGTATGATAGTGAGACACACAAGTGGTAGTAATATAGGGGGTCATTCAGACCCGATCGCACGCTGCATTTTTTTGCAGATGTGCGATCGGGTCTGTACTGCGCATGCGCATGGGTCGCAATGCGCAGGTGCGTCGCTTGCCATTGACGGGGGCCGTCGGGCAGCGACGAAGGTAATGAAGAAAGTGATAGCACCGGCGATCGCAAGAAGATTGACAGGCAGAAGGCGTTCCAGGGCGGCAACTCACCATTTTCTGGGAGTGTACGGAGAAACGCAGGCATGCCCAGCCGTTCCGGTTGAGGGTTCCTAATGTCACAGCCAGCCCGGATCGTCGCAGCATCTGAGTAAGTCCCAGTCTGTGCAGAAACTGCACAAGCATTTGTTTGTGCAGCTCACCCCTGCAAAGCCCTTAACCCCGTCCCCTGTAAGCGGCGATTACTTGGATACAAAGATACATTTAGCTTCCTTTATATTAAAATCGATCATCAAGACCAGAGATAGTGTTCCGTAAATCTAGGAACATACAAGATTCTAGCACCAAGCCTATTGAAGACAACTGATATAAAGGATTCTAGAACAAACCTACTCAGCAAATGCCATGGAAGCTACAAATGTGGTAGCTGCAATATATGTAAATTTCTACACTCACAAAGAAAAATCTTTCAGAACCATGATGATACTAAAGAATACAAAATCAAAGACTTTATAAGCTGCATTTCCACTATGGTGATCTACATGCTTGAATGTACCTGATGGATTGCACCTGAATGAGGAGGGTGCTGCGGTGCTGGGGGCAGGATAATTAGAGGGTTGGAAGAGCTTTTAAACTAGGAGCCTGGGGGGAGGGTTTAGCTAGAAGCTACGGGTCAAACAGTGAGAGCAGTTAGGATGGGGGTAGTGAACAAAATGGGGGTGGCAAAGGGAGGAGGGAAAGTTCAGCCTGCAAAGGTAATTGCAGGGGTATTGACACAGGAATTACCGACAGGTATTGCCCATGGTATCCCTAAATTATTAACTTATGATGATTATGATTCAACAGTAAAAGAAAAAACAGTAAAATAAAGAAAGGATGTCCATAGCATTAGGGGGAACACCTTCATCAGGGTGGGGAGTTTAGAAAGTCCTAATAGGTCAAATGGGGATAGTAGTAAAATAGGCTGTATTAAGTATGATGGGGGTGCTAAGGGAGGGAAGAGAATAACAGTCGGTAGGAGTAATTCTATAAAGGCACTTGTAAATAAGGATAACATACCATTAAAACAAATGGGCAAGGGAAAGCTAAAATGTATGCTTGCGAACGCAAGAAGCCTATAAGGTAAAATGGGGCAATTGGAATGGCTTGTATCAAAAAATCAATATGAAAAGTATGGATGGTGTAATGGTTAGCATTACTGCCTCACAGCACAGGTTATGAGTTCGATTCCCACCATGGCCCTAACTGTGCGGAGTTTGTATATTCTCCCCGCACTTGCGTGGGTTTCCACCGGGTACTCTGGTTTCCTCCCACAATCCAAAAATATACTGGTAGGTTAATTGGCTCTACTGGGGCAGAGACTTCTGTGAATGGGCAAATATTCTCTGTAAAGCACTGCGGAATATGTGTGCGCTATATAAGTAACTTGTAATAAATAAATAAAATAAATAATAATAATATTATAAGTATTATGGAAACATGGTGGGACAACTCCCACGACTGGGTTGCAGATTTGGAGGGATATTCACTTTTCAGGAGGGATAGGGCTACCAAAAGGGGAGGAGGGGTATGTCTCTATGTTAAACCATCCCTAACACCAAACATAATAGATGTTGAAACAAAAAAACTGGTCATTGGCACATGCTACAAACAATCGGATTTTAGCGTACATGACGAGGAACATCTCTTACAGCAAATTGAAAAATCTGCGGGAATGGGGGACATCCTAGTGATAGGGGATTTCAATTATCCTGATATAAATTGGAATAATGATTTGTGTGTAAAAGCTAGGAGCAGCAGGTTTCTAAACACATTAAAGGGTCAGTACTTGTCTCAATTAGTCGAGGACCCAACCAGAGATAATAATATCCTGGACCTAGTTATTACCAATAATGTAGACATTATATCAGACATTGGGGAGACCTTGGGAAACAGTGACCACAATATGATCACAATCGACATCAGTTTCAAGAAACATAGCTATAAGGGAACAACTAAAACATTTAACTTTAGAAAAGCTAACTTCAATATGCTGAGACAGGCAATAAACGACATTAACTGGGAAGTTTTATTTCAGGGTAAGGACGCTTCGGAAATGTGGGATGCTTTAAAATGGTTACTTGATAGCAATATTCACAAATTCATTCCCATGGGCAATAAACACAGGAGTACTAAACACAAACCAATGTGGCTTAATAAGGAGGTCAAAAAGGAAATAGCTAATAAGAGGCATGCTTTCAAAGCATTTAAATCAATTGGAGGAGAGGAGGCATTCCAGTATTACAAGGAATGCAATAAAAGGGGCAAAAAGGTAATAAGAACAGCTAAAATTGTAAATGAAAAGCAACTCGTTATAGAGAGTCAAGCCAATCCTAAAAAGTTTTACAAGTACATAAACAGTAAAAGGTTAAAAAAGGAGAACGTAAGCCCATTAAAAGATGAACTGGGAGCCTTGATAAACGATGACAAAATAGAAGCGGATATACTGAACAAGTTTTTTTATCCGTATTCACCAGGAAGGATCAGAAGGTGATAGTAGTGCATAACGACAGTGAAGGTAATGACACTTGGCTAGATGCTTGTTTAAGTGAGGAAGTAGTCCTGGAGAGGCTAAGCAACATAAAAATGAATAAATCACCGGGCCCAGATGGTTTTCACCCAAGGGTTATTATGGAGCTTAGGGCACAGCTAGCAAAACCCTTATACTTGATTTTCTATAGTCCAATTAGATCAGGTATAGTACCGAGGGATTTGGGTATAGCGGAAGTAGTGCCCTTATTTAAAAAGGGATCTAAAAATCTATAGACCAGTTATTATAACGTCTATAGTGGGTAAATTATTGGAGGGAATTTTGAGGGACAGCATAGAGGATAATCTGCAGAATACTAAGTTTATTAGCAAGAGTCAGCATGGGTTTGTGAGGGACAGATCATGTCAAACTAACTTAATTAGCTTCTACGAGGAAGTGAGCAATAATTTTGACCAAGACAAAGCAATGAATGTTGTCTTTTTAGATTTTGCAAAAGCCTTCGATACAGTACCTCACAGGAGACTGATCATCAAATTAAGGGAACTTGGACTAGGAAATACTATTTGTACATGGATAGGTAATTGGCTGGATAACAGGGTACGAGTAGTGGTCAATGGAATGTTCTCCAGCCTTGCACCAGTAGTCAGTGGAATACCACAAGGGTCCGTACTTGGCCTGCTAATGTTCAATATATTTATTAATGATCTAGGAACAGGTCTGGGAAGCACAGTGTCAATCTTTGCAGATGATACCAAACCGTGTACGGTAATTAATTCAGAAATCGATGTGGAGTCTCTACAGAATGACTTACTTAAACTTGAAACCTGGGCGTCTAAATGGGGAATGAGGTTCAATATTGAAAAATGCAAAGTTATGCACTTTGGGATTAAAAACAAACTTGCATTATACACACTTAATGGGGAAAATATAGGGGTAGCAGTAGTGGAAAAAGATTTGGGGGTGCTCATAGATAATAGGCTTAATAACAGTACACAAATATACAAAAATGCAGCAAAGAAGGCTAGTAAAGTCTGCGTGCATAAAACAGAGCATTGAGACAAGGGACGAGGATGTAATCCTGCCACTGTACAAATCATTGGTACGTCCACATCTGGAAGATTGTGTTCAGTTTTGGGCACCATATTATAAAAAAAGATATTGGGGAACTCGAAAGAGTGCAAAGGCAAGCTACTAAGCTTATAAAAGGGTTAGAGACACTGGAGTATGAGGAAAGGCTTACTATGTTAAATATGTATTCCCTTGAAAAGAGGAGACTAAGAGGAGACATTACTAATATCATCAAATATGTAAAGGGTCAATATAAATAGTTATATAGTTATCAGTGGATTTGTTTATTAATAGAAGTCTGCATAGGACATGTGGACGGGATCAGTACGAAATCCAGTTGGATGGGATTCCGGCGGTCGAAATACCGACACCGGAATCCTGACCACACAATCCCGACAGGGGTGACGAGTGGAACGCAGCCCCTTGCGGGATCATTGCGCTTGCCATGCTGCGTGCACGGTGCCTCGCTACGCTCGGCACACTAATTTATTCTCCCTCTATGGGTGTTGTGGACACCCACGGAGGGAGAATATGTCAGGATTGTGCCAGTCGGGATTCCGGCGTCGGTATTTCGACTGCCGGGTATCCGTCTGGCGGGTTCTTGACCGCATCCCATGTGGACACTCGCTGAGGCTAAAGGAGAGAAAATTCTGTACAAATCGTTGGAAATGGTTGGACCAGATAATAATGGCGGACTCTGTAAATACATTTAAAAATGGATTGGACAGTTTTCTAGCTGAGAATAGTATCCAAGGCTATAGCATTTAATATACTGACATTATGTATATGGGAGTGATACAAAATATAGTTGTCAATAGGTACGAATCCATTATTTCGGCTGGTGCATTATAATGTGCACTGCTTAATACAGAATACAGGTTGAACCCGATGGGCTATTGGCCTCTTTTCAACCTCATTAACTATGTCAATATATTAACTATGTTACCTGCCGCTACAGATATGTGGGAAAAACAGAACGAGTACGGCGGGGCACTTTTCGTGTTTTGGTTTTGGTTCTGGTTCCATGCTTGTGTTTTGGATCTGGATTGGTTTTGGTTTTGGATATGGATGATTTTTGAAAAAAACATAAAAACAGCTAAAATCACAGAATGTGGGGGTAATTTTGATCCTACAGTATTATTAACCTCGATAACATTCATTTCCACTCATTTCCAGTCTATTCTGAACACCTCACAATATTGTTTTTAGGCCAAAAGGTTGCACAGAGGTAGCTGTATAACTAAGCTAAGTGACAAAAGTGGGTGGCACAAACACCTGGCCCATCTAGGAGTGGCACTGCAGTGGCAGATAGGATGGCACTTAAAAAAAATAGTCCCCAAACAGCACATCATGCAAAGAAGTAAAAGAGGTGCAATGAGGTAGCTGTATGACTAAGCTAAGTGACAAAAGTGTGCGGCACAAACACCTGGCCCATCTAGGAGTGGCACTGCAGTGGCAGACAGGATGGCACTTAAAAAAATATAGTCCCCAAATAGCACATAATGCAAAGAAATAAAAGAGGTGCAATGAGGTAGCTGTATGACTAAGCTAAGTGACACAAGTGTGCGGCACAAACACCTGGCCCATCTAGGAGTGCTCATGCAATGGCAGACAGGATGGCACTTAAAAAAACTAGTCCTCAAACAGCACATGATGCAAATAAAAAAAGAAGTGCATCAAGGTCGCTGTATGACTAAGCTAAGCGACAACAGTGTACGGCACAAACACCTGGCCCATCTAGGAGTGGCACTGCAGTGGCAGACAGGATGGCACTTTAAAAAAAATAGTCCCCAAACAGCACATCACGCAAAGAAGTAAAAATGGCGCAATGAGGTAGCTGTATGACTAAGCTAAGCGACACAAGTGTCCAGCACAAACATATGGCCCATCTAGGAGTGGCACTGCAGTGGCAGACAGGATGGCACTTTAAAAAATTGTTCCCAAACAGCACATCATGCGAAGAAGTAAAAGAGGTGCAATGAGGTAGCTGTATAGCTAAGCTAAGCGACATAAGTCTGCGGCACAAACACCCAGGCTCAGACTGGCCCACAGGGGTACAGGGGAAACCACCAGTAGGCCCTACTACCTGGGTGGCCCCCCTCCTCTATGGATCAGGCTCTAGACTGTGCACTTGAATTATATATTAGACATATGTTACCTTATACTGCACAGGATTATGATGTATTCTCTACAGTACATTGCTGTCATTAATCTGGCACATTATCATGCATGCACTAGCATTACTATAGAAATTATCAAGGAGATCAGACCAGGTTCTCTATAATGGTTAATGGTTATAATGGTTAGCCAAACCTCTGTGGTGGCTGGCCACACCCCCTTTGGAGGCTAGCCACACCTCTAATCATGGGCCCCTACCACTGCATTCCCCCCGGTGGGCCCTTCATGCTCCAGTCCGACACTGAGGTCAGGATGACAGGGAGACAGTGGGTGACTGAGGCAGAGGTGACAAAGAGACAGTGGGTAACTGAGGCAGAGGTGACAGGGAGACAGTGGGTGACTGAGGCAGAGGTGACAGAGACAGTGGGTGACTGGGGAGGCAGGAGTGACGGGGACAGTGGGTGACTGGAGAGGCAAGGTTGACAGAGAGATAGGGAGGGTCAGGGTGCCAGGGTTTAGGACACCAGGAGGATGGAAGTGAAGTAAGGAAAGAAGCATTGTACTAGGCATGGGGTCACAGCAGCAATCACCAAGTCCACAGGCAGCGCAAGACAGCAGCAGCAGGAGGCACTAGTACACAGTAGTAACAGCATCCTTCACAGCAACATACAACATGGCTATGGAGGCCACAGCAAGGATACACAGCGGTATAGATCGCGGTATAGATGTGTACCTGGGAGCCGGAGGTGTGACGTCACTCAAGGTGCCGGTCCACGTTATGCAGGGGAGCCACTCTGGAGGAGTAATTCCGTCACTGCTGGAAGCCCCAGCTAAGCTGGGGTGTGCAGGCAGTACACAGGGAGAAGCTCGGGGGAGATGAAGAGCTTCTGAAAGGGTCCCACACTTCAGGCGCTGGAATCAGTAGTGAGGGCGTTTAAACGCAGCGGACCGCGGCGCTAAAGCAGCTGAGTGATTAAGCCACGCCCCGCCGCTGGCGCCACATTTGAAATTTTGTCAGCAATGTTTGACTGACTCCTGCTACCCGGCGCCCTCCTCAGCGCGGCGCCTTACTCAGCCGCGTACCCCGCTTATGCATCAGGCCGGCACTGGTTGGCACTGCAGTCCCACTGCACTAATTACGGATACCATATTCACGTCTAATACCAACATAGCTGTTAAAGCCTCAGTTATCCGCTTTGCAACAGGATGACTGCTGTCATATTTCATCTTCCTCGCAAAGGACTGTTGGACAGTCATTTGCTTAGTTGAAGTAGTACAAGTGGTCTTCCTACTTCCCCTCTGGGATGACGATCGACTCCCAGCAGCAACAACAGCAGTGGCAGCAGCAGCAGAAGGAGGAAGTGGTTCTTGATCTTTCCCTATTTTATCCTCCAAATTTTTGTTCTCCATTATTTTTCTGAAGTTGCAGCAAAGGAGAGTATACCTCTACACCACACAGGGCAAACCCTGTAAAAATTATTTGGATTAAATATTAATAACCCCTTTATTTGGAGTATATAATATACAGCACAGGACAGCACCACTAAACTAATATGGCAGCACCACTGGACCCGACTTATATGGCAGTACCACTGGACTGGATGTATATGCCAGTACCATTGGATTTAAACGACAGTACCACTAGATTTA
Source organism: Pseudophryne corroboree (assembly GCF_028390025.1). Taxonomy (NCBI): domain Eukaryota; kingdom Metazoa; phylum Chordata; class Amphibia; order Anura; family Myobatrachidae; genus Pseudophryne; species Pseudophryne corroboree. The sequence continues at coordinate 1,104,490,910 of NC_086444.1, read as the reverse complement.
TATGGGAGTACCACTGGACATATATGGCAGTATCACTGGACTTATACGGCAGTATCCCTGGATTTATACGGCAGTATCACTGGACTGGATTTATACGGCAGTACCACTGGACATATGCGGCAGTATCACTGGACATATACGGCAGTATCATTGGACTGGATTTACATGCCAGTACCACTGGATTTATATGGCAGTATCACTGGACTTATACAGTAGTATCACTGGACATATACAGCAGTTTCACTGGACTGAATTTACCAGTACCACTGGATTTATACGGCAGTACCACTGAATTTATACAGCAGTACCACTGGACATATATGGCAGTATCACTGGATTTATACGGCAGTACCATTGGACATATACGGCAGTATCACTGGACTAATACGGCAGTTTCACTGGACTGGATTTATATGCCAGTACCACTGGATTTATACAGCAGTACCACTGGACATATATACGGCAGTATCATTGGAATTATACAGCAGTGTCACTGGACTTATACGGCAGTACCACTGAACTTATACGGCAGTACCACTGGACTGGATTTATACGGAAGTATCACTGGACTTATATGCCAGTACCACTGGAATTATATAGAAGTACCACTGGATTTATACAGTAGTGCCACTGGATTTATACGGCAGTACCACTGGACTGGATTCATATGCCAGTACTACTGGATTTATACGCCAATACCACTGGACACATACGGCAGTACCACTGCACTTATACAGCAGTATCACTGGACTGGAGATATACACCAGTACCATTGGACATATACAGCAGTATCACTGGAATTATATGGCAGTACCACTGGACATATACGGCAGTATCACTGGACTGGATATATATGGCAGTACCACTGGACATATACAGCAGTATCACTGGACATTATTTGGCAGTATCACTGGACTGCATTTATACAGCAGTATACTGGACATATACAGCAGTATCACTGGATTTATACGCCAGTACCACTGGACTATATTTATACACCAGTACCACTGGATTTATACGGCAGTACCACTGGACATATACGGTAGTATCACTGGATTTATACAGCAGTACCACTGGACCTATACGGTAGTATCACTGGATTTATACGGCAGTACCACTTGACATATACGGCAGTACCGCTTGACATATACGGCAGTATCACTGGACATATATGGCAGTATCACTGGACTTATACAGCAGCACAGGGACACCACCACTGGACTGATGCAGCACAACACAGCACCACTGGACTGTACTTATACAGCAGCACTGGACATATGGCAGCAGAGGACACCACCACTGTGACTGGACTGATGCAGCACAAGACACTACCACTGTACTGATGCAGGACAACACAGCACCACTGCACTGGACTTATACAGCTATACTGGACATATGGCAGCAGAGGACACAACCACTGTGACTAAACTGATGCAGCATAAGACACTACACTGTACTGAGCAGCACAAGACAGCACTGGAATCGCCACCCCACTTTCCCTCCACAGATACTGAGGAAGGAGACACGTCCTCTCGCTACACTCTCCAATGCCAGAGGGAAAATGGCGGTGGCGCACAGCTCCTTATATGGAATCCAAACCCCGCGAGAATCCGACAGTGGGATGATGACATTTTGCCTTGTTCTGGTTTCCGAGTCAGGTGGGAAAACCCAAGCCGGGCTCGGATCCGGGCTCGGATAGTGAAGTTAAGTAGTGTTCTGTTCTCAGGTAACCAAACCCGCTCATCTCTACTTCGAATTCAGAAGCATGTCCGAAACATAAAGAACAAGATCACTAATCACGCACTGTATAGACACTTTCAGGAGAGACATGATTCCAACCCTGAGTTTTTGACATTGAAGGCAATAGGACTAGTCAAAATGAATGAAAGAGGAGGAAACATTGTAAAAAAACTCTCAAGACGTCACATGAAATGTTTTGGATTTGTGAACATTCTACATTAGCTCCCTTTGGATTCAACGACAGTTTCAAGATGACAGTTTCAAGATCACCCCTTTTTTATGAACTTGTATCGACCTGATAGCTTCAGAATCCTAATACCATTATTTTGCATAGCATCCTTTCTGGTCTACACTATATATTCATGTTGTTACTCATTCTTTTAATCCTTCCCAATTTCTACCGCTTCTTTTTCTTATCTCATTTACACACTATATTTTATGTGACTTCTTTAAGTAAGACATAATGTACTATATAGTTGCACAAGTCCATTTTCATAATAATTTTGCACCTACGTATATAGGGGGTCAGTCCGAGTTGTTCGCTCGTTGGCGATTTTTGCAACGGAGCGATTAAGGCAAAAATGCACATGCGCATGGTACGCAGTGCGCATGCGCTAAGTATTTTAGCTCAAAACTTAGTAGATTTACTCACGTCCGAACAAAGAATTTCCATCTTTGAAGTGATCGGAGTGTGATTGACAGGAAGTGGGTTTTTCTGGGCGGAAACTGACCGTTTTCTGGGAGTGTGTGGAAAAATGCAGGCGTGCCAGAATAAAACGCGGGAGTGTCTGGAGAAACGGGGGAGTGGCTGGCCGAACGCAGGGCGTGTTTGTGACGTCAAACCAGGAACGAAATGGGCTGAGCTGATCGCAGTGTAGGAGTAAGTCTCGAGCTACTCAGAAACTGCTAAGAAATTTCTATTCGCAATTCTGCTAATCTTTCATTCGCAATTCTGCTAAGCTAAGATACATTCCCAGAGGGCGGCGGCCTAGCGTGTTCAATGCTGCTAAAATCTGCTAGCGAGCAAACAACTCGGAATGAGGGCCATAGACAGCACCGTGCAAAGTGTGGTATTCATGTGACCAGAGACGGGCTGGCCCGAGTGGCAGGGTGCCATGTGCCCCCTGGGCCACGCTACTGCCAAGGGTCACAGGCCTGCTGCCACCTTCCACTACACCAGCGGTGGCCAACCCGTGGCTCTCGAGCCGCATGCGGCTTTTTCTATCTCCGCATGCGGCTCGGAAGCTCCCGCGGCGCCTCCCGCTGCCCTAGTCTGCAGTGCCCGGCGCCGGCCCGTGAGCCAATCAGAGCTTGCGGACCAGCAGCCAATCAGGAGTCTTAGCTGCCGGTCTGCAAACTCTGATTGGCTTACTAGAGAGAATCAACGCCGCCAGAGAGTGGAGACTGAGGGCAGTACAGGCGCATGCTGCACTCTCCTCCCTTCACAAGCAGCAGACTGAGCAGAGCAGCAGAGCGGTGGTGAGCAGCACTTGGGGGGGCGCAGTGTGGGGACATGTGTATCTTACACTGGGGCATATCTGGCACTGGGGGGACGTGTATCTGGCACTGGGGGCATATCTGGCACTGGGGGGGGATTGTGTTTCTGGCACTGGGGGGATGTGTATCTGGCACTGGGGGCATATCTGGCACTGGGGAGACGTGTAGCTAGCAGTGGGAGCATATCTGGCACTGGGGGCATATTTGGCACTGGGGGCATATCTGGCACTGGCGGACATGTGTATCTGGCACTGTGGGCATATCTGGCACTGTGGGCATATCTGGCACTGAAGGGACATTTGTATCTGGCACTGGGGTCATATCTGGCACTGGGGGCATATCTGGCACTGGGGGGACATGTGTATCTTACACTGGGGGCATATCTGGCACTGTGGAGATGTGTATCTGGCAGTGGGGGCATATCTGGCACTGGAGAGATGTGTATCTGGCAGTGGGGACATATCTGGCACTATGGGGACATATATGTATCTGGCACTGTGGGGGCATATATGTATTTGGCACTGTGGAGGTACCCATTTTTGGGTGTTTTTATATGTATGTGGCACTGTACAGGGGCTTTATTTGTATGTGGCACTGTACAACATGATAAAAATGGGGTTATGACACAAGGTCATACTCCTACAAACGTCAAACCGAAAGGTGTGCGCATAAAAATGGGATGTGGCTTTGTGACAACTATGCCATGCCTCCATTCTTGCTTGTGTGCCTTCGGTGCACACATGATATGGCTCTCACCCTTAACTACAGATCTTTTCTGGCTCTTTGCCACTGACTGGTTGGCCACCCCTGCACTACACAGCTCTGCTGAAGCTGCGGCCGCACTGACAAATTTATAAGAAAGTATCTTTGGGATAATTTACACCAGGCCTATTTTTTTTTTATTAAGAAATATTATTTGAAAACAAAAAAACCTCCATTTAAGATGGCGCCATTACTTATGGGCCAGTGCTCTGGACTTGCCCCCAAGGCTAAAAGTTGCCAGCCAGCCCCTGCATGTGACCAGCGGTCGGGAGACCGACGGTCATGTGACCTCCACCAACATCCCACCCCCTCACTATCCTGACAGTCAGCATGCTGACCGACAGGGACTATTTCCACTCGTGGGTGTCCACGACACCCATAGAGTGGGAACAGAAGTCGTGGTGACCGCAGGACGTCACCGAGCCCGCAAAGGGGCTTGCTGCACTCGCCCCTCCCCGCTGGGATCGCGGTGTTGGTGTGTTGACCGGCGGTCTCCTCACTGCCGGTCAGCCATACCACACCCCTGTGCAAACCTTTTTAAGCTTTGGAGGCTATCTCTACTGATGAAATGTTTTTTTGTTTTTTTTTTATAGCAAAATGTAATACAATGAATATTGGAAGTTGCATTCTCCCATTAAACCAACGAAGTCTCTGCAAAAGATTTCCTGGAACACCGATGAATATGTTATCCAGATTCCTAAAAGATTTTATTAATTTTAATATACAAATATGGATGTTTCATCATGGCCGTACGTTCCACAAGATCTGCTTTGGTTGTTTCGCAATTATCACCTTGTGTTCCACACTTCACTCCTCCTTATTGTGCACAGTTTTAAAACTAAGTCTCATTCCATGCCGGCACTTAGATCTTTATTAGGATCTTTTTACCATTCATCTCAGTTGAATTTGAATAATATTCATTCACATTTATCACTTAATAAGCTAGAACACTGAAACCGTAAGTCACGTGTTGCAGTCCACTTGCGTTTCACCGTTATAAATTCCCACTCCACGGACCCTGTTTACTGTATACTTCTGGTTCCGGTCACGATTTTTATAAACTTATTTCTTACCAGCATTTAGATTCTTTATTAGGATCTTCCTATCACTTATTATAGTTAAAATATATTAGTCATTCACGTTTATAAGTAAAAATATTCTGACACGTGGTGCGATCCATATGTTTTCCACCACCATAAGCTTCCGGCCCTCGGACTTTGTTTACTTCCGGTCCGGAGGTGGCAAAAGGTGGCAGCTAGTTAATCCACCCTCTCAATCTCCTGCACTTTGCAACTCTATTCAGGTACAATAGTACTCCCACAAGTCCTCCACCTCATTTGTATTTACTACCGATCACCGGCTAATAGATAGTTTTCTAGAACCCGGAACCGGAAGTGATGCATTTGCGTGTCATATGCGTTCAACTGCGGGTTTTTACACTTCTCATCACTACTTCTTCTTAGTTACCATATTTCTATGGATACCTCTTTCACTTCTTCACCACTATATGTATCTACAGACTTTCTTTATGATACAGTATATATGTTTTTAATTATCACTCACAACAGGAAGTGAGGCAATAGTACACTTTCTGTTCACACAACACGAAGTGAGGTAATAGTACACTTCTTGTTCACACAACAGGAAGTGAGGTAATAGTACACTTCCTGTTCACACAACAGGAAGTGAGGTGATAGTACACTTCCTGTTGACACAACAGGAAGTGAGGTTATAGTACACTTCCTGTTCACACAACAGGAAGTGAGGTAACAGTACACTTCCTGTTCACACAACAGGAAGTGAGGTAATAGTACACTTCCTGTTCCCTCTGCCATATAAAGCAGATCTGGCAAGCACTTAACCATCCCTTTGATGAAGTCCACAAGCTAGGATGAATACGCGTTGGACCTTATGCCTTCTAGACCCCTTTTGATGGACAGAAAAGCCATCTTTTAACTTATTTCTTGTACGTTTTCTACCTATTGGTTACCGTTTGGAATATCTGTGATTAAGGAACCGGTTGTCTCTGGACCCAGTGTTTGGGCAGATAAACTTGTTTTTTTTTTTTTTAAATATGTTTATTTGGTTTTTCACAACATATAGAACATGAATACAGGTATATTGCACATGAATATATCCGTGTCAAGATACTGGTAAAGGTCAGAGTCTATAGAGGAGGCTTAGACCAAAAAAACAAATATACCTGTGTGGGAACTACACAACAAAAAAAACAACAAAAAAAGAAGGAGAAAACAACATATAAAAACAACCAGAAAAGAAAAAAGAGAGAAAGAGGGGGGCTAAACTACATAGGAAGGAAAGGGTTAGGGAGGGGAGGGACATAGGAAGCGAAATCATTATGAGTGGCAAATCCAACTACATTATCCCATGTGAGCCTAAAATACAACCCTCACAGAAAATGGGAAGTATTAACAGCAAGCATTAGACCTAATTAATTGAAACATTAAGGTTCGTTAGCTATACGGCATAACAAAGACCATTTAGTTGAGTCGAATAAAGACAATATATGTTGCTGGTGCGAAGGGTCTAAAGATTCTATAAATGGGCCCCATTTTTTATAAAAGTGCAGAACATTGCACTCCACATTAGGCATAATGGACTGGCGCTCTAAGTATAAAATGCGAGTAATGCGTGTACGCAATGTATCAAGTCTAGGAGGGGCTTTGAGTAAGAATCACATATAGTAATGGAATAAGGTGTTTTTTTATATGACGGCATGTTCAGGTCAGTGAAAATCAGGCCCAGCATAGCCTTGCAATTCAGTTTTAATTTAAGCTGAAATATGGAATTGATTAACCATAATACCTTGTACCAAAATTTCTTAATTTTAGTGCAGTTCCAAAAACAAAGCAAAAACAAAGCATTAGAAGCCCCACATTTCTGGCAGTTCCCAGATTCAGAAGGGACCATATGTTTTCGTTGACCTGGCGTAATGTAGATTCTGTGTGTAAATTTAACATGCGTTTCCTGGAGTTGTGTCGAGTGGAGTGCCCTAAAATTATTAGTAAAGTTACCAGTTAGTTCCGCATGAGAAGTGGTAGAAAAATAATCCTTTTCCCAACTCCTGACAGTCGAAGCCAAAGTTTTGTTTCAAAACCAGTCAGACTATCCCAGTAAATATAGGATGTCCTATAAAATGAGAGCTTATCTAATTCAATAATTTGTGTAAGAGGGTCGAAGTCTAGAGATGGGTCACATGCGGGAGGTAAGGATAATATATAATGTCGTAATTGAAGATACATTAAAAAATCTGAACGTGGAATTTGGTATTTAGTAACTAAGTCAGAAAAAGACATTAATACACCCCCAGGATCAAATACATCTTTGATTTAACGCAATGCCCTTATGCTGCCAATGGGAAAACCGAACATTGTCTAAAGCTGCTGGAAAGCACGGATTACCACAAAATGGTACAAATTTGGAGTGACCCGGGTTTCTTTTGAGTGATTTGTTGACGGACCACCACGCCAAATAGGTATCCCAAAAAAGAGGGTTAGTACGGATAGAAGGAGGAAGGCTAGCTTTAGGCGTGTGAAGTAATGCACAGAGATCAAACGGATAACAAAGTGTGTGTTCTGTTGCATAATTAGAGTAAGAAGAACGGGAGAGTAACCAATCAAAAACGTATCGAAATGCTACAGCTTTAGTAAAAGCAGAAACATCTGGCACAGCCAAACCACTCGCCTCTTTGCGTAATTTGAGTTTAGACAGAGCCACCCGTGGCTTTTTGCCCGACCAAAGAAACTTAGCAAAAATTTGTTCACAATAATGGAGGTCCTTCTTTGTCAGGGCATATGGTAACATCTGAAGAGGGTAGGAAATTTTGGGAAAAACAATACTTTTTAGAACTGCAACCTGCCCCATCAGAGATAAGGGGAGGGGTGCCCAAGTATTTAATTGAATAGCTATATTTTGCAAAATAGGAGTCAAATTAAAGGCATAAATCTTAGATAGAGCGGGTGGAAAAAATATGCCTAAGTATTTCAGTTTGGACGTAGCACGTTTGAAAATAGAGAGGATAGAAGAAGGAGAAGGTGAGGCAAGAAGAGCAGTTGCAGAAGAGGTTAGTTGAAGGAGTTCAGACTTATCATAATTAATCCTAAATCCTGAAAAACGGCCAAATGAATTGATGGAGTGAAGATTAGAATGGTCGGAATAGAGACAAGGGGATTAGAAAGAAACAATAACATGTCATCCGCAAACATCGCTACGTTAAGGGAATTATGGGCAATACAAATACCCTGAAAATCAGGGAGGTTACAGAGAGCAATCTCTAAGGGCTCAATGGCCAATGCAAATAAAAGTTGGGAGAGCTGACAACCTTGTCTAGTGCCTCTGCCTACGGGAATAGGGGCTGACAGGTATCCGTTACAGATAATACGGGATTGGGAGCCAGTGTACAATATACGTAAAAGGGAGATTAGTTGATCAGGAAAATTAAATTTATTAAGGGTCATAAATAAATTTTCCCAAGAAACCATATCAAACGCTTTCTCCACATCAAGCGATAACAAGAAGGCAGCGTCAGGGTTTAAAGAAGAACTTAACCAGTGAGAAGCCGTAATCATCTTGCGGATATTGGTGGAAGAATGCCTACCCACTATAAAGCCTGTCTGGTCCGAATGGATGATCCCCAGCAGCAGATATTTGAACCTATCTGCCAAAAGCTTAGTGAACAATTTATAATCTACATTAAGTAGAGGTATAGGTCTATAAGAACCAGGTAAGCAGGGATTCATGCCCGGCTTTTGCAACAAGCGAATAATAGCATCAATAAATTATTTAGGCATAAGTTTTAAGTAATGCATTAAAAAATGAGACTAATGGGTCTATAATTTTTGGGAGAAGTATTTTATAATATTCTCCCAAAAATCCATCCGGACCAGGGGACTTCACAGGTTTAAGATGCTTTACAGCCGCCTCAATTTCCTGGGGTGTGAACGGAGCACAAATGGCAGCCTGTACATCATTAAATTATTGTTTTTATATATAAAAAACATTCTACACTGGTTTTTGGGGGGGAACTTGCAACAGTTTCTAAATACAGTTCCTTTACATGAGAAAAATGTATATATGCATAACCATTCCTTGCACCATAACAGGTTGCACTATGTTTTTCTTGTTCTTTGTTTATATTGCATATAAATTGAATTCCACCAAGGTCATTTGACTGAAGACTTTAATATAAAGGAAGGTAAGTATATCTTTGTATCGCAATGTCTTTATTTTTCCACACCACTAGGCGCTATATTCACTCCAACGTACTATATATATATATATATATATTAGAGATGAGCGCCTGAAATTTTTCGGGTTTTGTGTTTTGGTTTTGGGTTCGGTTCCGCGGCCGTGTTTTGGGTTCGAACGCGTTTTGGCAAAACCTCACCGAATTTTTTTTGTCGGATTCGGGTGTGTTTTGGATTCGGGTGTTTTTTTCAAAAAACACTAAAAAACAGCTTAAATCATAGAATTTAGGGGTCATTTTGATCCCAAAGTATTATTAACCTCAAAAACCATAATTTACACTCATTTTCAGTCTATTCTGAATACCTCACACCTCACAATATTATTTTTAGTCCTAAAATTTGCACCGAGGTCGCTGTGTGAGTAAGATAAGCGACCCTAGTGGCCGACACAAACACCGGGCCCATCTAGGAGTGGCACTGCAGTGTCACGCAGGATGTCCCTTCCAAAAAACCCTCCCCAAACAGCACATGACGCAAAGAAAAAAAGAGGCGCAATGAGGTAGCTGTGTGAGTAAGATTAGCGACCCTAGTGGCCGACACAAACACCGGGCCCATCTAGGAGTGGCACTGCAGTGTCACGCAGGATGGCCCTTCCAAAAAACCCTCCCCAAACAGCACATGACGCAAAGAAAAAAAGAGGCGCAATGAGGTAGCTGTGTGAGTAAGATTAGCGACCCTAGTGGCCGACACAAACACCGGGCCCATCTAGGAGTGGCACTGCAGTGTCACGCAGGATGTCCCTTCCAAAAAACCCTCCCCAAACAGCACATGACGCAAAGAAAAAAAGAGGCGCAATGAGGTAGCTGACTGTGTGAGTAAGATTAGCGACCCTAGTGGCCGACACAAACACCGGGCCCATCTAGGAGTGGCACTGCAGTGTCACGCAGGATGTCCCTTCCAAAAAACCCTCCCCAATCAGCACATGATGCAAAGAAAAAGAAAAGAAAAAAGAGGTGCAAGATGGAATTGTCCTTGGGCCCTCCCACCCACCCTTATGTTGTATAAACAAAACAGGACATGCACACTTTAACCAACCCATCATTTCAGTGACAGGGTCTGCCACACGACTGTGACTGATATGACGGGTTGGTTTGGACCCCCCCCAAAAAAGAAGCAATTAATCTCTCCTTGCACAAACTGGCTCTACAGAGGCAAGATGTCCACCTCATCTTCACCCTCCGATATATCACCGTGTACATCCCCCTCCTCACAGATTATCAATTCGTCCCCACTGGAATCCACCATCTCAGCTCCCTGTGTACTTTGTGGAGGCAATTGCTGCTGGTCAATGTCTCCGCGGAGGAATTGATTATAATTCATTTTAATGAACATCATCTTCTCCACATTTTCTGGATGTAACCTCGTACGCCGATTGCTGACAAGGTGAGCGGCGGCACTAAACACTCTTTCGGAGTACACACTTGTGGGAGGGCAACTTAGGTAGAATAAAGCCAGTTTGTGCAAGGGCCTCCAAATTGCCTCTTTTTCCTGCCAGTATAAGTACGGACTGTGTGACGTGCCTACTTGGATGCGGTCACTCATATAATCCTCCACCATTCTATCAATGTTGAGAGAATCATATGCAGTGACAGTAGACGACATGTCCGTAATCGTTGTCAGGTCCTTCAGTCCGGACCAGATGTCAGCATCAGCAGTCGCTCCAGACTGCCCTGCATCACCGCCAGCGGGTGGGCTCGGAATTCTGAGCCTTTTCCTCGCACCCCCAGTTGCGGGAGAATGTGAAGGAGGAGATGTTGACAGGTCGCGTTCCGCTTGACTTGACAATTTTGTCACCAGCAGGTCTTTCAACCCCAGCAGACTTGTGTCTGCCGGAAAGAGAGATCCAAGGTAGGCTTTAAATCTAGGATCGAGCACGGTGGCCAAAATGTAGTGCTCTGATTTCAACAGATTGACCACCCGTGAATCCTTGTTAAGCGAATTAAGGGCTGCATCCACAAGTCCCACATGCCTAGCGGAATTGCTCCCTTTTAGCTCCTTCTTCAATGCCTCCAGCTTCTTCTGCAAAAGCCTGATGAGGGGAATGACCTGACTCAGGCTGGCAGTGTCTGAACTGACTTCACGTGTGGCAAGTTCAAAGGGCATCAGAACCTTGCACAACGTTGAAATCATTCTCCACTGCACTTGAGACAGGTGCATTCCACCTCCTATATCGTGCTCAATTGTATAGGCTTGAATGGCCTTTTGCTGCTCCTCCAACCTCTGAAGCATATGGAGGGTTGAATTCCACCTCGTTACCACTTCTTGCTTCAGATGATGGCAGGGCAGGTTCAGTAGTTTTTGGTGGTGCTCCAGTCTTCTGTACGTGGTGCCTGTACGCCGAAAGTGTCCCGCAATTTTTCTGGCCACCGACAGCATCTCTTGCACGCCCCTGTCGTTTTTTAAAAAATTCTGCACCACCAAATTCAAGGTATGTGCAAAACATGGGACGTGCTGGAATTTGCCCATATTTAATGCACACACAATATTGCTGGCGTTGTCCGATGCCACAAATCCACAGGAGAGTCCAATTGGGGTAAGCCATTCCGCGATGATCTTCCTCAGTTGCCGTAAGAGGTTTTCAGCTGTGTGCGTATTCTGGAAACCGGTGATACAAAGCGTAGCCTGCCTAGGAAAGAGTTGGCGTTTGCGAGATGCTGCTACTGGTGCCGCCGCTGCTGTTCTTGCGGCGGGAGTCCATACATCTACCCAGTGGGCTGTCACAGTCATATAGTCCTGACCCTGCCCTGCTCCACTTGTCCACATGTCCGTGGTTAAGTGGACATTGGGTACAGCTGCATTTTTTAGGACACTGGTGACTCTTTTTCTGAGGTCTGTGTACATTTTCGGTATCGCCTGCCTAGAGAAATGGAACCTAGATGGTATTTGGTACCGGGGACACAGTACCTCCAACAAGTCTCTAGTTGGCTCTGCAGTAATGATGGATACCGGAACCACGTTTCTCACCACCCAGGATGCCAAGGCCTCAGTTATCCGCTTTGCAGTAGGATGACTGCTGTGATATTTCATCTTCCTCGCAAAGGACTGTTGAACAGTCAATTGCTTACTGGAAGTAGTACAAGTGGGCTTACGACTTCCCCTCTGGGATGACCATCGACTCCCAGCGGCAACAACAGCAGCGCCAGCAGCAGTAGGCGTTACACGCAAGGATGCATCGGAGGAATCCCAGGCAGGAGAGGACTCGTCAGAATTGCCAGTGACATGGCCTGCAGGACTATTGGCATTCCTGGGGAAGGAGGAAATTGACACTGAGGGAGTTGGTGGGGTGGTTTGCGTGAGCTTGGTTACAAGAGGAAGGGATTTACTGGTCAGTGGACTGCTTCCGCTGTCACCCAAAGTTTTTGAACTTGTCACTGACTTATTATGAATGCGCTGCAGGTGACGTATAAGGGAGGATGTTCCGAGGTGGTTAACGTCCTTACCCCTACTTATTACAGCTTGACAAAGGGAACACACGGCTTGACACCTGTTGTCCGCATTTCTGGTGAAATACCTCCACACCGAAGAGCTGATTTTTTTGGTATTTTCACCTGGCATGTCAACGGCCATATTCCTCCCACGGACAACAGGTGTCTCCCCGGGTGCCTGACTTAAACAAACCACCTCACCATCAGAATCCTCCTTGTCAATTTCCTCCCCAGCGCCAGCAACACCCATATCCTCCTCATCCTGGTGTACTTCAACACTGACATCTTCAATCTGACTATCAGGAACTGGACTGCGGGTGCTCCTTCCAGCACTTGCAGGGGGCGTGCAAATGGTGGAAGGCGCATGCTCTTCACGTCCAGTGTTGGGAAGGTCAGGCATCGCAACCGACACAATTGGACTCTCCTTGTGGATTTGGGATTTCGAAGAATGCACAGTTCTTTGCTGTGCTGCTTTTGCCAGCTTGAGTCTTTTCATTTTTCTAGCGAGAGGCTGAGTGCTTCCATCCTCATGTGAAGCTGAACCACTAGCCATGAACATAGGCCAGGGCCTCAGCCGTTCCTTGCCACTCCGTGTGGTAAATGGCATATTGGCAAGTTTACGCTTCTCCTCCGACAATTTTATTTTAGGTTTTGGAGTCCTTTTTTTTCTGATATTTGGTGTTTTGGATTTGACATGCTCTGTACTATGACATTGGGCATCGGCCTTGGCAGACGACGTTGCTGGCATTTCATCGTCTCGGCCATGACTAGTGGCAGCAGCTTCAGCACGAGGTGGAAGTGGATCTTGATCTTTCCCTAATTTTGGAACCTCAACATTTTTGTTCTCCATATTTTAATAGGCACAACTAAAAGGCACCTCAGGTAAACAATGGAGATGGATACTAGTATACAATTATGGACTGCCTGCCGACTGCAGTCACAGAGGTAGCCACAGCCGTGAACTACCGTACTGTACTGTGTCTGCAGCTAATATAGACTGGTTGATAAAGAGAAGATGTCTATGTAACTATGTATGTATAAAGAAGACTGAAAAAAATCCACGGTTAGGTGGTATACAATTATGGACGGACTGCCTGCCGAGTGCAGACACAGAGGTAGCCACAGCCGTGAACTACCGTACTGTACTGTGTCTGCAGCTAATATAGACTGGTTGATAAAGAGAAGATGTCTATGTAACTATGTATGTATAAAGAAGACTGAAAAAAATCCACGGTTAGGTGGTATACAATTATGGACGGACTGCCAGCCGAGTGCAGACACAGAGGTAGCCACAGCCGTGAACTACCGTACTGTACTGTGTCTGCAGCTAATATAGACTGGTTGATAAAGAGAAGATGTCTATGTAACTATGTATGTATAAAGAAGAATGAAAAAAATCCACGGTTAGGTGGTATTACAATTATGGACGGACTGCCTGCCGAGTGCAGAGACACAGAGGTAGCCACAGCCGTGAACTACCGTACTGTGTCTGCTGCGACTGGATGATAAATGATATAAAAAATATATATATATCACTACTGCAGCCGGACAGGTATATATTATATATTATATAATGACGGACCTGCTGGACACTGTCTGTCAGCAGAATGAGTTTTATTTTTATAGAATAAAAAAAAAAAAAACACACAAGTGAAGTCACACGACGAGTGTTTAACTTTTTCAGGCAATCACAATATAAGTATACTACTAACTATACTGGTGGTCAGTGTGGTCAGGTCACTGGTCAGTCACACTGGCAGTGGCACTCCTGCAGCAAAAGTGTGCACTGTTTAATTTTAATATAATATGTACTCCTGGCTCCTGCTATAACCTATAACTGGCACTGCAGTAGTGCTCCCCAGTCTCCCCCACAATTATAAGCTGTGTGAGCTGAGCAGTCAGACAGATATATAATATATATAGATGATGCAGCACACTGGCCTGAGCCTGAGCAGTGCACACAGATATGGTATGTGACTGACTGAGTCACTGTGTGTATCGCTTTTTTCAGGCAGAGAACGGATATATTAAATAAACTGCACTGTGTGTCTGGTGGTCACTCACTATATAATATATTATGTACTCCTGGCTCCTGCTATAACCTATAACTGGCACTGCAGTAGTGCTCCCCAGTCTCCCCCACAATTATAAGCTGTGTGAGCTGAGCAGTCAGACAGATATATATAATATTATATATAGATAATAGATGATGCAGCACACTGGCCTGAGCCTGAGCAGTGCACACAGATATGGTATGTGACTGACTGAGTCACTGTGTGTATCGCTTTTTTCAGGCAGAGAACGGATATATTAAATAAACTGCACTGTGTGTCTGGTGGTCACTCACTATATAATATATTATGTACTCCTGGCTCCTGCTATAACCTATAACTGTCACTGCAGTAGTGCTCCCCAGTCTCCCCCACAATTATAAGCTGTGTGAGCTGAGCAGTCAGACAGATATATATAATATTATATATAGATAATAGATGATGCAGCACACTGGCCTGAGCCTGAGCAGTGCACACAGATATGGTATGTGACTGACTGAGTCACTGTGTGTATCGCTTTTTTCAGGCAGAGAACGGATATATTAAATAAACTGCACTGTGTGTCTGGTGGTCACTCACTATATAATATATTATGTACTCCTGGCTCCTGCTATAACCTATAACTGGCACTGCAGTAGTGCTCCCCAGTCTCCCCCACAATTATAAGCTGTGTGAGCTGAGCAGTCAGACAGATATATATAATATTATATATAGATAATAGATGATGCAGCACACTGGCCTGAGCCTGAGCAGTGCACACAGATATGGTATGTGACTGACTGAGTCACTGTGTGTATCGCTTTTTTCAGGCAGAGAACGGATATATTAAATAAACTGCACTGTGTGTCTGGTGGTCACTCACTATATAATATATTATGTACTCCTGGCTCCTGCTATAACCTATAACTGGCACTGCAGTAGTGCTCCCCAGTCTCCCCCACAATTATAAGCTGTGTGAGCTGAGCAGTCAGACAGATATATATAATATTATATATAGATAATAGATGATGCAGCACACTGGCCTGAGCCTGAGCAGTGCACACAGATATGGTATGTGACTGACTGAGTCACTGTGTGTATCGCTTTTTTCAGGCAGAGAACGGATATATTAAATAAACTGCACTGTGTGTCTGGTGGTCACTCACTATATAATATATTATGTACTCCTGGCTCCTGCTATAACCTATAACTGGCACTGCAGTAGTGCTCCCCAGTCTCCCCCACAATTATAAGCTGTGTGAGCTGAGCAGTCAGACAGATATATATAATATTATATATAGATAATAGATGATGCAGCACACTGGCCTGAGCCTGAGCAGTGCACACAGATATGGTATGTGACTGACTGAGTCACTGTGTGTATCGCTTTTTTCAGGCAGAGAACGGATATATTAAATAAACTGCACTGTGTGTCTGGTGGTCACTCACTATATAATATATTATGTACTCCTGGCTCCTGCTATAACCTATAACTGGCACTGCAGTAGTGCTCCCCAGTCTCCCCCACAATTATAAGCTGTGTGAGCTGAGCAGTCAGACAGATATATATAATATTATATATAGATAATAGATGATGCAGCACACTGGCCTGAGCCTGAGCAGTGCACACAGATATGGTATGTGACTGAGTCACTGTGTGCTGTGTATCGCTTTTTTCAGGCAGAGAACGGATTATAAAGTAAACTGCACTGTCCTCACTAGTAAACTCTCTCCACTCAGTCTCTACACTTCTACAGTAACAGTACTCCTCCTAGTCAGCTCCAGTAAATCTCTCTCAGTCTCTTATAATCTAAATGGAGAGGACGCCAGCCACGTCCTCTCCCTATCAATCTCAATGCACGTGTGAAAATGGCGGCGACGCGCGGCTCCTTATATAGAATCCGAGTCTCGCGATAGAATCCGAGCCTCGCGAGAATCCGACAGCGTCATGATGACGTTCGGGCGCGCTCGGGTTAACCGAGCAAGGCGGGAAGATCCGAGTCGCTCGGACCCGTGAAAAAAAACATGAAGTTCTGGCGGGTTCGGATTCAGAGAAACCGAACCCGCTCATCTCTAATATATATATGATGCAGTTGTCACAGTCCTGTCAATGGACCATTCTATTCAATTACAATCAGCAAAAACTGTATACAGGTCATTTACTAGTGTGTTTATTTGACACACTGATAGCAAAAGGTTACCTAGACCTGTTCTAGACTCAGTGGTGCAGTCAGGGGTGGTGTTGAATGATTGACTGATCACCCTGCTGAAAAGGTCTTACAAATGGCATCGCCTATTGTGTATCTTTTGCACAAAAATGATGGCACTGGTGGGAACTTAAAAAAAAAAGGATTGAGTCAGTTACAAATCAGATGCTCTTACACACACCACCGAATCAGCAGAGGAAGGGAAAGAGACTCTGGAGAATGTGTATAGCATACAGGGCCTAATTCAGACCTGACCACTGTTGTGCGAAATTACAAAGCGGATGATTATCGAATGACTGCACATGCATACGGATTGTAATGCGCAGGTGCGAGACCAAACTGAGAAAAAATCCTGCGTCTTTTTTGATCGCTAGGTGTACGCAGATTGATTGACAAGAAGTAAACATTTGAGGATGGTAACTGGACGTTTTCTGGGAGTGTCAGGAAAAAAAGCGTTTTCAGGAAGGGTTTGTGACATCAGTTCCGGCGTTATCAGCCTGTTTTTTTTTTAAACTGTAGGAGTAGGTCCTGGGCATATGCAGACTTGCCTGGGGCATATTTTCACTCTGTCTGGGTGGTGACTATCTGATCACAAACCTCTGCAAATTTGCAGAGGTGCGATCAGGTCTGAGTTAAGGGGGGTACTAACGGGAGAGATGTGTGCTGAGCAATCTTAACACAGACCGCTCAGCACACATTTCTCCCCCCGCTCAGCACAGCGCGATGAGCTGAGCGAGGGTACGGACGGACGGACGGGCGCTCACTTCACACAACGGTGAAGTGAGCGACCCGCTAGATTGAGCCTGCATGCAGGTCCAATCTAGCACCGGTGATAGCGATGCACGGGGCTGCGCATCGCTATCGCTGGGGGGCATACACATGGCAGATCCGTGTTCAAAATCTAAGCAATCGAGTCAGATTGCTTAGATTTTAAACACGGATCTCTCCGTGTGTACCCCCCTTTAGAGCCATAATCCAATGTGGCAACCGTGAGCTCCCGCAGTAGTATAGTCAGTTAGCGGACGGAACACACAGGGCCAGGTATTGGACGTATGGATTGGGCAGTACGGATGGTGTAATGGTTAGCATTACTGCCTCACAGCACTGAGGTCATGGATTTGATTTCCACCATGGCTCTAACGGTTTGGAGTTTGTATATTCTGCCCGTACTTGCGTGAGTTTCCTCCGGGTACTCCGGTTTCCTCCCACAATCCAAAAATATACTGGTAGATTAATTGGAACCCAACTAAATGAACCCTAGCATGAATGTGTGTGCGTGTACATGTGGTAGGGAATATAGATTGAAAGCTCCATTGGGGCAGGGACTGATGGGAATGGTCAAATATTCTTTGTAAAGCGCTGCACAATATGTGTGCACTATATAAATAACTGGTAATAAATAATAAATCTGTATTGGGTTGTTTGCAACTTTGCTCTGGAGGAATGGAACATGGAAGTGATGTACTGTAGATCGGGACCCGAGAAGTGTGCCAACAGCAGTGTGCAGGTAATGGACAATTTTTATATAAGGTAGATGAAAGTACAAGATGAACAGACATTGAATTAATGTACTGTATATTGGTTAGCAGAGATGTGCGGTATGGTTTCCATGGAGCTTATCTGTTATGAGTTGATCTGAGCCGCAGCCATAGTCTTCCAACCATGTTTGGATACTTAAAAGCAAAATATAATCTTCCTGGCACCAGATCTTACATGTTTTGGATTTACATGTACAAGTAAGTCCCTGCCTTGTGATCGGGTGCCATTTCACTCAGGAGACCGGAGGGAGAGGCACTGTGTTGTGTGCCTTGCAGACATTGGTTTAAAAAAAAAAAAGCATTTAGGAGCACTGTGGCATTCATTAATCATTTCACATATATAGGACATCAAGCTAGGGAGAGGGCTTTTGAACTGTGAGGCACTGCACTGTGTAATAAAAAATCATTAAGAGCACTGAGGCATTCACTTCACACACTGTGACAGGAGATCAGAAGGAGAGGGTGTGCTGCACTGTGAGGCACTGTGATTTAAAAAATGAAACATAATTTTAATACTAGGAGCCATGGGCGTTACTAATGTGGTGCGGATGGTGCTCAGCACACAGCACATTTGCCCTGTGGGTGCACCAGCCGCATCCACCCATGATCCCTTTTAAATGTGCCACCGCCAGCTGCTGTGTACCACCCATGGCAATGTATAATAGTAGCGGTGCGCCCGGCTCTTACTCTGCCTTGCATGCCGCTATCACTACACATTACAGGGTAGTGCTGCAGCTGCTTGCCTAGACAGGGGGGGGGTGAGCTACCACAGCTGCGGCACCACTCCCCGTCCCTTTCAGAGGCGGCAGTGGTGGGACTCACAGATGGGATACAGGGGGTATTTGCTACCACTTGGCAGCTGCGGCACCACTCCCCGTCCCTTACAGAGGAGGCTGTGGGGGGACTCACAGCTGGGATACCAGTGTGTGCTACCACTTGGCAGCTGCAACACCATTCCTTCCCCGTCCCTTGCAGAGGCGGCGACGGTACTCACAGCCGGGATAACAGCACGGGGGGTGTATGCTACCACATGGCAGCTGCAGAGGTGGCAGCGGGAGACAGGCGCCAGCGGCAGATGGAGCTTACACTAGTGCCTCCATGGGTAGCACAGCCATATGGGGAGGGGGTGTGTGCTGCCAGATGTGCGCCTGCAGTAGATTTGCGATGTGTGCAAGGCACCATCGGCACACACCTAGTTACGGCCCTGCTTTTAGCTGTTTTTAATAATTTAAAAACATCCAAAACCAAAACACTTGAGGGTGGTTTTGGCAAAACCAAAACATAATGATGAATTAGAACCAAAACAGGTGGTCTGCACACATCTTAACCGATTTTCAGTACAACTGTATTACATACATGTGATATTACATTGATTAAATGTTCCTGCTAGACATCATAGCATGATGGGAAGTACACTTAACTACTGTAGATCTATTTACACTTTATTGAATTGTCTTTAGTGTAGGAGGTGAGCAAGAAACCATTGAGATAGTTTCAACATGCATAAGAGACCCATGGTTCACACGTGCGCGGTCGTGCTGGCTTGGTAAAGTTTTAGCAGTGGCTGTGGCACTCTCTGAGTAGCCTGAATAACCAGCTCTGAGCTGTAGCCTGGCCTTAATCCTGTCTCTGGAAATTGAAAGCATTAGGCACTATTAGGGTCAGTGTTGGAGAGTCTCCAAGTTAGCAGCTGGGTAGCTTAGAGCAGGGAAAAACATTGCAAGACCATCGCTTCAACACCACTCAATGGCAGAGATCATCAAAATGCAGCCATGTAATGTAAAAAGTACAGCAATCTCAATCAGTATTGGTTAGGAACTGTTGTCTGTGATGGCCTTCCCATCATAGAGTTCCTTTTCATATGAAGCAGCAGAGATGGGAACTGCTGTGAATGCCAGAGCTCCAGGGCCACCGTTAGAGGGGGATTGCCTGGACAGGAGTCCTGTACCAGGACCGAAGTGGACCTGCTGGTGGCTCCTACCAATGATACCTGGCATCTCAGGCTTCAGAGGCTGGCGCTGAAGGGGGCAAGCAGGAAGAGTACTGATTGCAGGGGGTGAGGTGCCTTATGCAGGCAAGGGCATAGCTACTAGTGATGTGCACCGGACATTTTTCAGGTTTTGTGTTGTGGTTTTGGATTCGGTTCCGCGGCCGTGTTTTGGATTCGGACACGTTTTGGCAAAACCTCACCGAAAAATTTTTGTCGGATTCGGGTGTGTTTTGGATTCGGGTGTTTTTTTACAAAAAACCCTAAAAAACAGCTTAAATCAAAGAATTTGGGGGTCATTTTGATCCCATAGTTTTATTAGCCTCAATAACCATAATTTCCACTCATTTCAAGTCTATTCTGAACACCTCACACCTCACAATATTATTTTTAGTCCTAAAATTTGCACCGAGGTCGCTGGATGGCTAAGCTAAGCGACACAAGTGGCCGACACAAACACCTGGCCCATCTAGGAGTGGCACTGCAGTGTCAGGCAGGATGGCACTTAAAAAAAATAGTCCCCAAACAGCACACGATGCAAAGAAAAAAAAAGGCGCACCAAGGTCGCTGTGTGACTAAGCTAAGCGACACAAGTGGCCGACACAAACACCTGGCCCATCTAGGAGTGGCACTGCAGTGTCAGGCAGGATGGCACTTCAAAAAAATTGTCCCCAAACAGCACATGATGCAAAGAAAAAAAGAGGCGCACCAAGGTCGCTGTGTGACTAAGCTAAGCGACACAAGTGGCTGACACAAACACCTGGCCTATCTAGGAGTGGCACTGCAGTGTCAGGCAGGATGGCACTTCAAAAAAATTGTCCCCAAACAGCACATGATGCAAAGAAAAATGAAAGAAAAAAGAGGTGCAAGATGGAATTGTCCTTGGGCCCTCCCACCCACCCTTATGTTGTATAAACAGGACATGCACACTTTAACGAACCCATCATTTCAGTGACAGGGTCTGCCACTCGACTGTGACTGAAATGACTGGTTGGTTTGGGCCCCCACCAAAAAAAGAAGCAATCAATCTCTCCTTGCACAAACTGGCTCTACAGAGGCAAGATGTCCACCTAATCATCATCCTCCGATTCCTCACCCCTTTCACTGTGTACATCCCCCTCCTCACAGATTATTAATTCGTCCCCACTAGAATCCACCATCTCAGGTCCCTGTGTACTTTGTGGAGGCAATTGCTGCTGGTGAATGTCTCCACGGAGGAATTGATTATAATTCATTTTGATGAACATCATCTTCTCCACATTTTCTGGAAGTAACCTCGTACGCCGATTGCTGACAAGGTGAGTGGCTGCACTAAACACTCTTTCGGAGTACACACTGGAGGGAGGGCAACTTAGGTAGAATAAAGCCAGTTTGTGCAAGGGCCTCCAAATTGCCTCTTTTTCCTGCCAGTATACGTACGGACTGTCTGACGTGCCTACTTGGATGCGGTCACTCATATAATCCTCCACCATTCTTTCAATGGTGAGAGAATCATATGAAGTGACAGTAGACGACATGTCAGTAATCGTTGGCAGGTCCTTCAGTCCGGACCAGATGTCAGCACTCGCTCCAGACTGCCCTGCATCACCGCCAGCGGGTGGGCTCGGAATTCTTAGCCTTTTCCTCGCACCCCCAGTTGCGGGAGAATGTGAAGAAGGAGATGTTGATGGGTCACGTTCTGCTTGACTTGACAATTTTCTCACCAGCAGGTCTTTGAACCTCTGCAGACTTGTGTCTGCCGGAAAGAGAGATACAACGTAGGTTTTAAATCTAGGATCGAGCACGGTGGCCAAAATGTAGTGCTCTGATTTCAACAGATTGACCAACCGTGAATCCTGGTTAAGCGAATTAAGGGCTCCATCCACAAGTCCCACATGCCTAGCGGAATCGCTCTGTTTTAGCTCCTCCTTCAATGTCTCCAGCTTCTTCTGCAAAAGCCTGATGAGGGGAATGACCTGACTCAGGCTGGCAGTATCTGAACTGACTTCACGTGTTGCAAGTTCAAAGGGTTGCAGAACCTTGCACAACGTTGAAATCATTCTCCACTGCGCTTGAGTCAGGTGCATTCCCCCTCCTTTGCCTATATCGTGGGCAGATGTATAGGCTTGAATGGCCTTTTGCTGCTCCTCCATCCTCTGAAGCATATAGAGGGTTGAATTCCACCTCGTTACCACCTCTTGCTTCAGATGATGGCAGGGCAGGTTCAGGAATGTTTGGTGGTGCTCCAGTCTTCTGTACGCGGTGGCTGAATGCCGAAAGTGGCCCGCAATTCTTTGGGCCACCGACAGGATCTCTTGCACGCCCCTGTCGTTTTTTAAATAATTCTGCACCACCAAATTCAATGTATGTGCAAAACATGGGACGTGCTGGAATTTGCCCAGATGTAATGCACGCACAATATTGCTGACGTTGTCCGATGTCACAAATCCCCAGGAGAGTCCAATTGGGGTAAGCCATTCTGCGATGATCTTCCTCAGTTTCCGTAAGAGGTTGTCAGCTGTGTGCCTCTTCTGGAAAGCGGTGATACAAAGCGTAGCCTGCCTAGGAACGAGTTGGTGTTTGCAAGATGCTGCTACTGGTGCCGCCGCTGCTGTTCTTGCTGCGGGAGGCAATACATCTACCCAGTGGGCTGTCACAGTCATATAGTCCTGAGTCTGCCCTGCTCCACTTGTCCACATGTCCATGGTTAAGTGGACATTGGGTACAACTGCATTTTTTAGGACACTGGTGAGTCTTTTTCTGAGGTCTGTGTACATTTTCGGTATCGCCTGCCTAGAGAAATGGAACCTAGATGGTATTTGGTACCGGGGACACAGTACCTCAATCAAGTCTCTAGTTGGCTCTGAATTAACGGTGGATACCGGAACCACGTTTCTCACCGCCCAGGCTGCCAAGGCCTGAGTTATCTGCTTTGCAGCAGGATGACTGCTGTGATATTTTATCTTCCTCGCAAAGGACTGTTGGACAGTCAATTGCTTACTGGAAGTAGTACAAGTGGTCTTCCGACTTCCCCTCTGGGATGACGATCGACTCCCAGCAGCTACAACAGCAGCGCCAGCAGCAGTAGGCGTTACACTCAAGGATGCATCGGAGGAATCCCAGGCAGGAGAGGACTCGTCAGACTTGCCAGTGACATGGCCTGCAGGACTATTGGCTTTCCTGGGTAAGGAGGAAATTGACACTGAGGGAGTTGGTGGTGTGGTTTGTAGGAGCTTGGTTACAAGAGGAAGGGATTTAGTGGTCAGTGGACTGCTTCCGCTGTCACCCAAAGTTTTTGAACTTGTCACTGACTTATGATGAATGCGCTGCAGGTGACGTATAAGGGAGGATGTTCCGAGGTGGTTAACGTCCTTACCCCTACTTATTAAAGCTTGACAAAGGCAACACACGGCTTGACACCTGTTGTCCGCATTTGTGTTAAAATAATTCCACACCGAAGAGCTGATTTTTTTTGTATTTTGACCAGGCATGTTAATGGCCATATTCGTCCCACGGACAACAGGTGTCTCCCCGGGTGCCTGACTTAAACAAACCACCTCACCATCAGAATCCTCCTTGTCAATTTCCTCCCCAGCGCCAGCAACACCCATATCCTCATCCTGGTGTACTTCAACAGTGACATCTTCAATTTGACTATCAGGAACTGGACTGCGGGTGCTCCTTCCAGCACTTGCAGGGGGCGTGCAAATGGTGGAAGGCGCAAGCTCTTCCCGTCCAGTGTTGGGAAGGTCAGGCATCGCAACCGACACAATTGGACTCTCCTTGGGGATTTGTGATTTAGAAGAACGCACAGTTCTTTGCTGTGCTTTTGCCAGCTTAAGTCTTTTCATTTTTCTAGCGAGAGGATGAGTGCTTCCATCCTCATGTGAAGCTGAACCACTAGCCATGAACATAGGCCAGGGCCTCAGCCGTTCCTTGCCACTCCGTGTTGTAAATGGCATATTGGCAAGTTTACGCTTCTCCTCAGACGCTTTTAATTTTGATTTTTGGGTCATTTTACTGAACTTTTGTTTTTTGGATTTTACATGCTCTATACTATGACATTGGGCATCGGCCTTGGCAGACGACGTTGATGGCATTTCATCGTCTCGGCCATGACTAGTGGCAGCAGCTTCAGCACGAGGTGGAAGTGGATCTTGATCTTTCCCTATTTTAACCTCCACATTTTTGTTCTCCATTTTTTAATGTGTGGAATTATATGCCAGTAACTATCAATAGCAATGGCCTACTACTATATATACTGCGCACAACTGAAATGCACCACTGGTATGGATGGATAGTATACTTGACGACACAGAGGTAGGTAGAGCAGTGGCCTTCCGTACCATACTGCTATATATACTGGTGGTCACTGTCAGCAATCTGCAAAACTAAAATGCACCACAGGTATAGAATGTAGATGGATAGTATACTTAATGACGACACAGAGGTAGGTACAGCAGTGGGCTTCCGTACCGTACTGCTATATATAGTATACTGGTGGTCACTGTGTCAGCAAACTGCAAAACTAAAATGCACCACAGGTATAGAATGTAGATGGATAGTATACTTAATGAATGATGACACAGAGGTAGGTACAGCAGATGCCTTCCGTACTGCTATATATAGTATACTGGTGGTCACTGTGTCAGCAAACTGCAAAACTAAAATGCACCACAGGTATAGAATGTAGATGGATAGTATACTTAATGACGACACAGAGGTAGGTACAGCAGTGGCCTTCCGTACCGTACTGCTATATATAGTATACTGGTGGTCACTGTGTCAGCAAACTGCACAACTGAAATGCACCACAGGTATAGAATGTAGATGGATAGTATACTTAATGACGACACAGAGGTAGGTACAGCAGTGGCCTTCCGTACTGTACTGCTATATATAGTATACTGGTGGTCACTGTGTCAGCAAACTGCAAAACTAAAATGCACCACAGGTATAGAATGTAGATGGATAGTATACTTAATGACGACACAGAGGTAGGTACAGCAGATGCCTTCCGTACCGTACTGCTATATATAGTATACTGGTGGTCACTGTGTCTGCAAACTGCAAAACTAAAATGCACCACAGGTATAGAATGTAGATGGATAGCATACTTAATGACGACACAGAGGTAGGTACAGCAGTGGCCTTCCGTACCGTACTGCTATATATAGTATACTGGTGGTCACTGTGTCAGCAAACTGCAAAACTAAAATGCACCACAGGTATAGAATGTAGATGGATAGTATACTTAATGACGACACAGAGGTAGGTACAGCAGTGGCCTTCCGTACCGTACTGCTATATATAGTATACTGGTGGTCACTGTGTCAGCAAACTGCAAAACTAAAATGCATCACAGGTATAGAATGTAGATGGATAATATACTTAATGACGACACAGAGGTAGGTACAGCAGTAGCCTTCCGTACCGTACTGCTATATATACTGGTGGTCACTGTGTCAGCAAACTGCACAACTGAAATGCACCACAGGTATAGAATCTAGATGGATAGTATACTTAATGACGACACAGAGGTAGGTACAGCAGTGGCCTACTGTACCGTAATGCTATATATTATATACTGGTGGTCACTGATCAGCAAAACTCTGCACTGTACTCCTCCTATATTATACAGCTGCTCCCAAGCCCTCCCCACAATTAAGCAATAGTGCACAATCAAGTTCAACAATAACGGAGAGGACGCCAGCCACGTCCTCTTCCTAACATTTCCAATGCACGAGTGAAAATGGCGGCGACGCGCGGCTGCTTACATAGAATCCAAATCTCGCGAGAATCCGACAGCGGGATGATGACGTTCGGGCGTGCTCGGGTTAACCGAGCCATACGGGAGAATCCGAGTATGCCTCGGACCCGTGTAAAATGGGTGAAGTTCGGGGGGATTCGGTTTCCGAGAAACCGAACCCGTTCATCACTAATAGCTACCATAGGTGTAGGCAGTGCAGCTGCTATGGGGCCCAGAGCTGAGTGGGGCCCACCTTCCCTGTCAAAGCTACATGTGTTATATACATTTTTCGCCATTGGGTGGTATGTAGGGGTCCTTTCAAACTTTTTACTTGGGGGCCTGCAATATATCTAGATATGCCCCTGGACATGCTCATTGTAGTGTGGTATAAAATTAAGTGGAGGGCATTTTAATGTTATATAATATGAACCGGGGCACTGTAATGAGGCACAATATGAACGGGGAGCACTATATATCATAATGTGTGGGGGTACTGTCTGTGCGGCATAATGTGTACTGGCAGCTCTGAAATGTGACATAGGGTGAACTTAAGCACTACTGCGATTCATAAAAGAAACTAGGGCACAACTATGGGGCATAACATTAAATAAGGCTCTAATATGGTTCAGAAAATGAACTAGGGCACTATTATAGAGCATAAAATTAATAACTGCTGCAGAGTGTCTCTCTAGAAGCATTGGACTGGGTGCCCACTGCCCTTCAAATTATTTCTATGGGGCCAACAAAGTTCCGCTATGAGTGTTTTGAAATCTTGTCAGTGTGTGTGTGTGTGTGTGTGTGTGTGTGTGTGTGTGTGTGTGTCAAGTGAGTCTATGAGAGTAGTGTGTGCGTGTGCGTGTGTGTGTGTGTGTGTGTGTGTGTGTGTTTACAGCAATGGGGATAATGAATAAAGCAATGGGGTCAGTGTATGTGTGGGGCTTTGAGGCAACATGTGTGTGCGGCTATTGGGCAGTGTGTGGACGGTTATGGGCTGTGTGTGTGTGTGTGTGTGTGTGTGAGAGGCTATAGGGCAGTGTGTGCAGCTATGGGGTAGTGTGTGTGTGCATGAGGCTATGGGCAGTGTGTGTGCTGTGCGTCTATAGGGGCAGTGTGTGTATGTGTGTGCTGCTATGGGGCAATGTGTGTGTGTGTGTGTGTGTGTGTGTGTGTGTGTGTGTGTGTGTGTGTGTGTGTGTGTGTGTGTGTGTGTGTGTGTGTGAAGTGGCACATGCCTAGGGGCAGCACTTGTTTGGGGGCAGCACTTGGATGCTTATGTTGGTACTGTCAGCCCGGAATGTACTGGTAACTGTTAAATATTTCCACTGTACTGTTCCATATGCCATCTTGAAAGGAGTGTAAATGGGTAGGACATGCACATACTGCCCCTATAATCTGTCCTACTTAGTAAATATGTATACTGTACATAAAGTAATTAAAAATAAAAAAAATATAGTGGCTTTTTTATTATTCTATTAAATTGGCTTGAGGGCTTTTAACCAATCGCTGAAAATAATAAAATTAGGCGGGTAGGGGGGGGGGATACTGTTGTGCCTATATAAGAAACTGCTAATTAAAAAATTAAAATAAATAAATAAATAAATAAATATATGAATGGGGGAATACATGTTATAGCACATTATGCTTTCTCTTATGTCCTAGAGGATGCTGGGAATCCACTTAGTACCATGGGGTATAGATGGGTCCACTAGGAGCCACTGGCACTTTAAGAGTTTAATATGTGGGCTGTCTCCTCCCTCTATGCCCCTCCTACCAGACTCAGTTTAGAAAATGTGCCCGGAGGAGCCGGTCACAGCTAGGGGAGCTCCTAGGAGTTTTCTTAGTTTTATTGTTTTCTAGAGTTTGTTATTTTACAGGGAGGCTGCTGGCAACAGCCTTCCTGCTTCGTGGGACTTAGTGGGGGAGTAGGAACCAACTTAATAGAGAATTAATGGTTCTCTACTCCGCTGACAGAACACTGAGCCAGGGCCGTCTTTTCGTATGGGCTCAATGGGCTCTTGCCCAAGGGCCCCTGGAGTATAAGGGCCCTAGACTGATAGCTGAGGGTCCCCTCTTTCCAGGGGTACCAGGTTTTTGAAAATCGGACCTGGGGAACCGGAGATATCTGACTTCAAAGTAGTGGTCCCCATCCAAGCCTGTTAACTGCTCTTCCCAGCCAGATCTCTCGGGCTCTGTCTCACTTAGAGTGTACTCCAAAATCTGGGACTCTCCCCTTTCGGTGGACATTTCGTTAGTGGATTGTTCTGGCTCCTGAACTCTGATCCCCAAGTCCCCAGAATCTCCTGAAAGATGGGACTCTCTAATATTTTATCCCATTCAAAGCTAAGAAATCTATTTCCAGGAACTTGAGATATCTGCAGTCAAGCAAGCTGCCCTCTCACCAAAAATGATGAATATTAAGCCCACTCCACTATCGACCCCTCCCCTACGTATTAAACACCCCCTACCACCCTGGAAGTCATGTATCGGTGACCCTTCATTCAGCCCAATGCCCCCTTCTACAGTTTAATGTTCTCCCTCCCGCCCCATCTTTGCAGTAAAGGAGTAATTAGCAGAAATTACTGCTCCAGGTCCTACATGCTGTGCAAAAGATAGAACACCCCCTACCGCCCGCGGGACATCAAAGCTGCCGCTGATAGCACCCCCCACCCCTATCGCTGGAGGATGGGTAGGGGCCCCAGTGCATTGCTGTGCCCAGGGGCCTACACTGCTGTTAAGATGGCCCTGCACTGAGCTCCTGAGGGAACTAATCGCAAACCCACGAAGCGACCGCTCACTCCAGCAGCACGGCCGCCACCCCCTAATAGAGCCAGAAGATAGAAGAGTGGTGAGTACAGCACCGGCGTCCCGGTTAGCGGGTCGCCGGCGGGTATGGCGGCGCAAGGGTGGGAGCGCAGCTCTGAAGGCTGCGCTCCAGGAAGGCTCAGCAATAAACACAGTAGGCGCTGTTGAGGGGCGTCCTGAGCCAGCGCGAATAAACTCTACACTGGTCACGCAGCTAACAGGGGCTAATCTCACTGTTAGCACTAATACCTCAGGCCAGCGGTGCAAGTATGCGGGTACGCTCGGGTACAGAGTATCCTTAAGAATTTGGCAGCGGGTACGCAGTACCACCTGCCACACACTTTGCTATTACCAGAATTATAATGTGCCGCAAAGCAACAAGACCATGGTGCTTGGCAGCATGATGGCTCCTCCCACTGTGTCAGGGTTACTGGGAGTGCGACAGTGGCTGTATTTTCCTGTTATAATGGAAGCATTACTATATATTGTTATTAAATTGGGGGCATTACTATATATTTCTATTATACTGGAGGTATCACTATATATTTCTATTATACTGGAGGCATTACTATATATTTTTAGCCTTGCCTCCAGATTCCCCCCAAAAAAGGGGCTGTCGAGGGGCCTCGCCGCTAGTGTCATGTAGCCACTCCCACTAGCAGCATGTGACCACGCCCCCTCACAACACATGACCACACCCATTTTTCATCACTCAGTACCACTAAGAAAATATTTCTACTTGCACCACTGCCTCAGGCCAGTATAAATAACAAAGGGGGTAATTCCAAGTTGATCGCAGCAGGACATTTTTTAGCAGTTGGGCAAAACCATGTGCACTGCAGGGGAGGCAGATATAACACCTGCAGAAAGAGTTAGATTTGGGTGGGGTGTGTTCAAACTGCAATCTAATTTGCAGTGTAAAAATAAAGCAGCCAGTATTTACCCTGCAAAGAAATAAAATAACCCACCCAAATCTAACTCTTTCTGCGCATGTTATATCTGCCTCCCCTGCAGTGCACATGGTTTTGCCCAATTGCTATCAAAAATCCTGCTGCGATCAACTTGGAATTACCCCCAAAGTGCGGGAAGCCGCGCACCATGGCAGGAGACGGGGCTTCTTCTCAGAGTGGATCCAGCATCTCACCAGTGCCATTTTCTCCCTGCAGATCTCCACACAAGACGCTGACAGGGAAGCACTGTCCCTCCACATAACTCCAGCACCTCTGCAGTACCAGGGGGTTATAGATTAGGGGGGAGTGTAATATTATTACTAACTACCCGGTTCAGGATAGTTAGTCAGCGCCGGACTGTTGTCATAATAACAGCCTGATAGGGCACGGTGTGACTGGTTCCAGTATGTGTGTGTGTGAGTGTGCATATACCACATTACCATGTCTAAAGACTCTGGGGGTCATTCCGAGTTGATCGTAGCTGTGCAAAATTTAGCACAGCTACGATCGTTAACTCAGACATGCGGGGGGATGCCCAGCATAGGGCTAGTTCGCCCCGCATGTCATTGCCGGCCCCCCCGCACAAATACAAAAGCATTGCACAGAGGCGATGCCTTTGTATTTGAGGAGTAACTCCCGGCCAGCGCAGCTCCTGCAGCTGGCCGGGAGTTGCTCGTCGCTCCCGCTGGCCGCAGCGGCTGTGTGACATGTCATGCAGCCACCGAGGCCCGCCCCCCCAGCGGTCCGGCCACGCCTGCGTTGACCTGACCGCTCCCCCTAAACGGCGGCTTAACGCTGCCGTTCAGCCCCCTCCCACCTAGCGACCGCCTCTGTCTCAGAGGCGATCGCTAGGTAACGAAAGCTGCCATGCGCCGGCGCACTGCGGCACCGGCGCATGTGCAATTCCAACCCGATCGCTGCGCTGCGATCGGGTCGGAATGACCCCCTCTGTGTTCTGTACTGCAGAGTGTTTATCTTCTCCTGAGGAATCTATTCCATGTACTCAAGACTGCAATATACTTTTTCAGCCTTCTGGATCCGAACCCCCATGGGTGGATTCTTTAAAGGGAATGATATCCCAAATTTCAACAAGGATGTCACATACTGAGAAGGAAACACAGTTTTTGAAAAAATCTGAGGAGGATATGATTTATTCAGCTCCCAATGCTTCGTCTAAAAAGTAAAACCCACCTACTTACCCACAAAAACGTACACTTGCCCAGATAATGCAAGCTGACACTGATACCGACTCTGATACAGGGAACGGTGATGAGGATATGCAGGGGGTGCAACTAATGATTGAAGCTATTAGAGATGTTTTGCATATTACTGAGAAGGTATCTGAGCAGCAGGGGCGTTTCTATAGAGGAGGGGGCCCGTGTGCACCTCCTGGTGGGCCCCCTCCTCTGCGCGCTGGACTTCCGGAAAGGTAAGTATTAAAATGGGTGCAATGGGTGCAGTGTGGGCCCCCTTGGAACCAGGGGCCCGTGTGCTCCGCACCCATTGCACCCATTATAGAAACGCCAGTGCTGAGCAGGAAAAGGATACTTATTTTACCATAAATAAGAAATCCTCGCTTACCTTACCTGCTTCTAAGGAGTTAAACTCCTTGTTTGAAAAATCATGGGAAAACCCAGAGAAAAATTCCAGATCCCTAAAAGAATTCTCATTGCTTTCCCTTTCCCTGAGGAGGACAGAAAGAAGTGGGAAAACTCACCTACTGTATAGTGGACCCTTCTGTATCTAGCTTGTCAAAAAAGTTGTTTTACCTGTCCCTAGCTCAACTTCCTTAAAAGAGCCAGCTGACCGCAAGATAGAGACTACGCTCAAATCACTATACACTGCTACAGGTGTGGCTCTGAGACCAACTATTGCTTGTGCGTGGATTTGTAGAGCCATAGTAAAGTGGTCAGGCACATTACTGGAGGACTTAGATACAATGGATAGGAGTGACATTGACTTGTTTTTACGTCACATTCAGGATTCTGCAGGTTCCATGGTGGAGGCCATGAAGGACATTGGCCTGCTTAATGCAAGGGCTACATCCATGGCAGTCTCGGCATGCAGAGGACTCTGGCTACGCCAATGGACTGCAGATGCAGAATCAAAGAAAAGTATGGAGAACCTGCCCTTCACTGGTCAGGCCCTGTTTGATGACGCACTGGATGTGTGGATATCCACGGCAACTGCGGGTAAGTCGACCTTTCTTCCCTCCGCAGCTGCAACAGCTTTGAAATCTTATCCTACGCCTACACTGCATTTATTTCGGACTGCAAAAGTTAAAAAGTCCAAAGGTCCCCACCTTCTTTAGAGGAGGTCGGGGAAAATCCAGAAAACCTGCACCATCAGGTTCCCAGGAACAGAAACCAGGTTCTGCTTCCTCAAAATCTTCAGCATGACGGTGGACCTCCCATCCTGGAGATCGGGTAGGTGGGGGCGAGACTAAAAGATTTCAGTCACGTCTGGGCGTCATCATGCCTAGACCCCTGGGTAAAAGATATTGTTGCCCAGGGCTACAGACTGGAATTTCAGGAACTCCCACCTCACAGATTCTTCAAATCAGGCTTTACCAGCTTCGCTGACAAAAAGTGCTATCCTACAGGAAGCCATTCAAAAATTGGTGCAAACAAATGTCATTGTTCCAGTTCCACCTCACCTAAAAAACAAGGGTTATTACTCAAACCTGTTTGTGGTACCGAAACCGGACTGTTCAGTAAGACCAATATTGAACCTAAAGTCATTGAACCCCTACTTGAGGTCATTCAAATTCAAGATGGAGTCTCTGAGAGCGGTGATCTCAGGTCTGGAGGAGGGGGAATTCCTAGTTTCCCTGGATATCAAGGATGCGTACCTTCACATTCCGATCTGGCCACCTCACCAGGCTTATCACAGATTAGTGTTGCAGGACTGCCACTATCAGTTCCAGACAATGCCATTTGGCCTCTCCACGGCACCAATGGTTTTCACCAAGGTCATGGCAGAGATGATGCTCCTCCTCCGCATGTAGGGAGTGAACATAATTCCATATCTGGATGATCTACTGATAAAAGCATCTTCCAGGGAGAGGCTGTTACAGAGTATTGCTCTCTCAACCCAACTACTCCAAGCTCATGGATGTATCCTGAACCTTCCAAAGTCACATTTGGAGCCGACAAGGAGACTGCCCTTCCTGGGCATGATACTCGACACAGAAGTGCAGAGGGTATTTCTACCGGTGGAGAAAGCATTGGGGATCCAATCAATAGTCCGGGATGTCCTGAAGCCAGCCCGAGTATCGGTTCAGCAGTGCATTCGCCTTCTGGGAATGAGGCTCTGCAGGATGGAAGATTCCATGCAAGATTCTTCCAGCTGGATCTCCTGGACAAGTGGTCGGGATCACATCTTCACATGCACCAGCGGATATGCCTGTCGCCAAAAGCAAGAATTTCACTCCTCTGGTGGCTGCAAACTTCTCACCTACTCGAGGGCTGCAGGTATGGGATTCAGAATTGGATCCTTCTAATCACGGATGCAAGTCTCAGAGGTTGGGGAGCAGTCACCCAAGGGGAAAAATTCCAGGGAAAGTGGCCACATCTGTAATCCATCCTTCCAATAAACATTCTGGAACTCAGGGCCATATACAACGCCCTTCTACAAGCAGCACATCTTCTGCGAGATCAGGCCATTCAGGTTCAGTCGGACAATGTCATGGCAGTGACCTACATAAACAGGCAGGGCAGAATGAAGAGCAGAGCTGCAATGTCAGAGGTAACAAGAATCCTCCTCTGGGCAGAAAGGCACGCGGTGGCACTGTTGGCGATCTTCATTCCGGGAGTGTACAACTGGGAAGCAGACTTCCTCAGCAGACACGATCTCCATCCAGGAGAATAGGGCCTCCACCTGTAGGTATTCACAGAGGTAACAAGCCGATGGGGTGTACCTAAGATAGACATGATGGCCTCTCGCCTCAACAAGAAGCTTCGGAAGTACTGTTCCAGGTCTAGGGACTCACAAGCAGTGACGGTGGATGCCCTGGTAACTCCGTGGATGTTCCAGTCAGTGTATGTGATCCCTCCACTTCCACTCATCCCAAGGATTCTCAAACTAATAAAAATAACAAGAGTTCAGGTGATCCTCATTGTTCTGGACTGGCCAAGAAGGGCTTGGTACGCGGATCTTCTGGAATTACTGCTGGAGGATCCGAGGCTTCTTCCTCTTCGCAAGGAACTTCTGAAACAGGGGCCATTCGCTTATCAAGACTTACCATGGCTACGTTTGACGGCATGGAGGCTGAACGCCAGATCTTAGCTCGGAAGGGCATTCCGAACAAAGTCATTCCTACTCTGATACAAGCTAGGAAGGGAGTAATGTCTAAGCATTACCATTGCATTTGGAAAAAGTATGTGTCTTGGTGTGAAACCAAGACGTTTCCTATGGTGGAGTTTCAACTAGGATGGTTTCTCCTCTTTCTGCAAGCAGGTGTGGATGTGGGCCTACGCTTTGGCTCCATTAAGGTCCAGATTTTGGCCTTGTCCATTTTCTTCCAGAAACAATTGGCTGCTCTCCCTGAGGTTCAGACATGCTTGAAAGGAGTTCTGCACATTCACCCACCCTTTGTGCCTCCTATGGCTCCTTGGGATCTTAACGTGGTGTTGCAATTCTTGCTATCAGATTGGTTTGAGCCTTTACAGGAGGTAGATGTAAAGTTTCTTACGTGGAAGGCTGTCAAACTGTTGGCCTTGGCATCTGCAAGACGTGTGTCAGAATTGGGGTCATTGTCGCACAAGAGCTGATTTTCCATGAGGATAGAGCTGAGCTCAGCACGCATCAGCAATTTCTTCAAAAGGTTGGCTTTTCATATCAACCAACCTATTGTGGTGCCAGTAGCTACTGACACCTCAATTTCCTCAATGTCCTTGGATGTTGTGCGGGCTTTGAAAATATATGTGAAGAGAACTTCTCGTCACAGGAAGTCGGACGCACTATTTGTCCTTTATGATCGCAACAAGGTTGGGTGTCCTGCTTCTAAGCAGACGATTTCTCGCTGGATCAGGCTTACTATCCAGCATGCTTATTCTATGGCAGGCTTGCCGACTCCAAGATCTGTTCAGGTCCACTCTACTCGTAAAGTGGGTTCTTCCTGGGCTGCTGCCTGGGGTGTCTCAGCTTTACAGATTTGCTGAGCAGCTACTTGGTCAGGGTCGAACACGTTTGCTAAGTTCTACAAGTTTGATACTTTGGCCGCTGAGCACCTTAAATTTGGTCAATCTGTTCTGCAGGAACCTCAGCACTCTCCCTCCCATACTGGGAGCTTTGGTACATCCCAATGATACTAAATGGAACCCCAGCATCCTCTAGGATGTAAGAGAAAATAGTATTTTATATACCTACCGGTAAATCCTTTACTCGTAGTCCATAGAGGATGCTGGGTGCCTGCCCAGTGCTTCGTATTCCTGCATTGTTACTTGGTTAAGTATTGTTGGTTCAGTCGTTGCTGAATCGTTTCAAGTTGGCTAGCTTGGCTTTCCTTTTGTTATGTGTGTGCTGGTGTGAATCTCACCATTATCTGTGTATTTCTTCTCTCGAAGTATGTCCATCTCCTCGGGCACAGTTTCTAGACAGAGTCTGGTAGGAGGGGCATAGAGGGAGGAGCCATACCGCACTACTAATCGCTTAAAGTGCCAGTGGCTCCTAGAGGACCCATTTATACCCCATGGTACTAAATGGAACCCAAGCATCCTCTATGGACTACGAGAAAAGAGGATTTACCGGTAGGTATATAAAATCCTATTTTTACAATGTTACTGATAATAGATTTATGTTAATAACTTCCACAGTCACTAAATTATCATTTGAAACTGCAAAATAATTATTAAAAATATGAAAAGCTTGCACAAACTTGGCAAATGGCAATGATAAGTTTGAGAAACTGAACTTGAATTACTGTGAAATGTAATGCTACATAAGTGCTAACGGGCCATGTGTCACATTCCAATTAATCAGACTCAACAGCTGTTTGAAAGATACAAAAAGTCCCTAAAATCTGAGCATCTGAAGAGATCTCAGTCAACACAGGAGACGTGTTATAAAATAACACTTGTTCCAGTAAGACAAAAAACAAACAAAAAAGAGACTCGAACAATAATTGTATTCCAAAATTGTTTACAATTTATAGATAAACATTGTATAAGATATATATTGATGAAGCACACTGTATATACGCTGCTTTGGTTTTACATAGTTCACTTTGATGACCAGTGCACTTCAAGGTCTACAGCTAAAGGGCCTAATTCAGATCTGATCGTTGTGATGCAAATTACACTCTCTTGCGATCAGATAGTCGCCGCCCAGGTAGAGATGAGCGGGTTCGGTTTCTCTGAATCCGAACCCGCACGAACTTCATGTTTTTTTTCACGGGTCCGAGCGACTCGGATCTTCCCGCCTTGCTCGGTTAACCCGAGCGTGCCCGAACGTCATCATGACGCTGTCGGATTCTCGCGAGACTCGGATTCTATATAAGGAGCCGCGCGTCGCCGCCATTTTCACACGTGCATTGAGATTGATAGGGAGAGGACGTGGCTGGCGTCCTCTCCATTTAGATTAGAAGAGAGAGAGAGAGATTGACCTGATTTACTGGAGCTTAGGAGTACTGTAGAACTGTAGAGAGTGCAGAGTTTACTAGTGACTGACCACAGTGACCACCAGACAGTGCAGTTTTATTTAATATATCCGTTCTCTGCCTGAAAAAAACGATACACAGTGACTCAGTCACATACCATATCTGTGTGCACTGCTCAGCCCAGTGTGCTGCATCATCTATGTATATATCTGACTGTGCTCAGCTCACACATCTTATAATTGTGGGGGAGACTGGGGAGCACTGCAGTGCCAGTTATAGGTTATAGCAGGAGCCAGGAGTACATATTATTATTAAAATTAAACAGTGCACACTTTTGCTGCAGGAGTGCCACTGCCAGTGTGACTGACCAGTGACCTGACCACACTGACCACCAGTAAAGTTAGTAGTATGGTATACTATATTGTGATTGCCTGAAAAAGTTAAACACTCGTATCTGACTGTGCTCAGCTCACACATCTTATAATTGTGGGGGAGACTGGGGAGCACTGCAGTGCCAGTTATAGGTTATAGCAGGAGCAAGGAGTACATATTATTATTAAAATTAAACAGTGCACACTTTTGCTACAGGAGTGCCACTGCCAGTGTGACTGACCAGTGACCTGACCACACTGACCACCAGTATAGTTAGTAGTATAGTATACTATATTGTGATTGCCTGAAAAAGTTAAACACTCGTCGTGTGACTTCACTTGTGTGGTGTTTTTTTTTTTTATTCTATAAAAAACTCATTCTGCTGACAGACAGTGTCCAGCAGGTCCGTCATTATATAATATATACCTGTCCGGCTGCAGTAGTGATATATATATATTTTTTATATCATTATTTATCATCCAGTCGCAGCAGACACAGTACGGTAGTTCACGGCTGTAGCTACCTCTGTGTCGGCACTCGGCAGTCCGTCCATAATTGTATACCACCTACCCGTGGTTTTTTTTTTCTTTCTTCTTTATACATACATACTACTACTACATCTCTTTATCAACCAGTCTATATTAGCAGCAGACACAGTACAGTACGGTAGTCCACGGCTGTAGCTACCTCTGTGTCGGCACTCGGCAGTCCGTCCATAATTGTATACCACCTTCCCGTGGTTTTTTTTTCTTTCTTCTTTATACATACATACTACTACTACATCTCTTTATCAACCAGTCTATATTAGCAGCAGACACAGTACAGTACGGTAGTCCACGGCTGTAGCTACCTCTGTGTCGGCACTGGGCAGTCCGTCCATAATTGTATACCACCTACCCGTGGTTTTTTTTTCTTTCTTCTTTGTACATACATACTACTACTACATCTCTTTATCAACCAGTCTATATTAGCAGCAGACACAGTACAGTACGGTAGTCCACGGCTGTAGCTACCTCTGTGTCGGCACTGGGCAGTCCGTCCATAATTGTATACCACCTACCCGTGTTTTTTTTTTCTTTCTTCTTTATACATACATACTACTACTACATCTCTTTATCAACCAGTCTATATTAGCAGCAGACACAGTACAGTACGGTAGTCCACGGCTGTAGCTACCTCTGTGTCGGCACTCGGCAGTCCGTCCTTAATTGTATACCACCTACCCGTGGTTTTTTTTTCTTTCTTCTTTATACATACATACTACTACTACATCTCTTTATCAACCAGTCTATATTAGCAGCAGACACAGTACAGTACGGTAGTCCACGGCTGTAGCTACCTCTGTGTCGGCACTCGGCAGTCCATCCATAATTGTATACTAGTATCCATCCATCTCCATTGTTTACCTGAGGTGCCTTTTAGTTGTGCCTATTAAAATATGGAGAACAAAAATGTTGAGGTTCCAAAATTAGGGAAAGATCAAGATCCACTTCCACCTCGTGCTGAAGCTGCTGCCACTAGTCATGGCCGAGACGATGAAATGCCAGCAACGTCGTCTGCCAAGGCCGATGCCCAATGTCATAGTACAGAGCATGTCAAATCCAAAACACCAAATATCAGTAAAAAAAGGACTCCAAAACCTAAAATAAAATTGTCGGAGGAGAAGCGTAAACTTGCCAATATGCCATTTACCACACGGAGTGGCAAGGAACGGCTGAGGCCCTGGCCTATGTTCATGGCTAGTGGTTCAGCTTCACATGAGGATGGAGGCACTCAGCCTCTCGCTAGAAAAATGAAAAGACTCAAGCTGGCAAAAGCAGTAGCACAGCAAAGAACTGTGCATTCTTCGAAATCCCAAATCCACAAGGAGAGTCCAATTGTGTCGGTTGCGATGCCTGACCTTCCCAACACTGGACGTGAAGAGCATGCGCCTTCCACCATTTGCACGCCCCCTGCAAGTGCTGGAAGGAGCACCCGCAGTCCAGTTCCTGATAGTCAGATTGAAGATGTCAGTGTTGAAGTACACCAGGATGAGGAGGATATGGGTGTTGCTGGCACTGGGGAGGAAATTGACCAGGAGGATTCTGATGGTGAGGTGGTTTGTTTAAGTCAGGCACCCGGGGAGACACCTGTTGTCCGTGGGAGGAATAGGGCCGTTGACATGCCTGGTGAAAATACCAAAAAAATCAGCTCTTCGGTGTGGAAGTATTTCACCAGAAATGCGGACAACATTTGTCAAGCCGTGTGTTCCCTTTGTCAAGCTGTAATAAGTAGGGGTAAGGACGTTAACCACCTCGGAACATCCTCCCTTATACGTCACCTGCAGCGCATTCATAATAAGTCAGTGACAAGTTCAAAAACTTGGGCCGACAGCGGAAGCAGTCCACTGACCAGTAAATCCCTTCCTCTTGTAACCAAGCTCACGCAAACCACCCCACCAACTCCCTCAGTGTCAATTTCCTCCTTCCCCAGGAATGCCAATAGTCTTGCAGGCCATGTCACTGGCAATTCTGACGAGTCCTCTCCTGCCTGGGATTCCTCCGATGCATCCTTGCGTGTAACGCCTACTGCTGCTGGCGCTGCTGTTGTTGCTGCTGGGAGTCGATGGTCATCCCAGAGGGGAAGTCGTAAGCCCACTTGTACTACTTCCAGTAAGCAATTGACTGTCCAACAGTCCTTTGCGAGGAAGATGAAATATCACAGCAGTCATCCTGTTGCAAAGCGGATAACTGAGTCCTTGACAACTATGTTGGTGTTAGACGTGCGTCCGGTATCCGCCGTTAGTTCACAGGGAACTAGACAATTTATTGAGGCAGTGTGCCCCCGTTACCAAATACCATCTAGGTTCCACTTCTGTAGGCAGGCGATACCGAGAATGTACACGGACCTCAGAAAAAGACTCACCAGTGTCCTAAAAAATGCAGTTGTACCCAATGTCCACTTAACCACGGACATGTGGACAAGTGGAGCAGGGCAGGGTCAGGACTATATGACTGTGACAGCCCACTGGGTAGATGTATGGACTCCCGCCGCAAGAACAGCAGCGGCGGCACCAGTAGCAGCATCTCGCAAACGCCAACTCTTTCCTAGGCAGGCTACACTTTGTATCACCGCTTTCCAGAATACGCACACAGCTGAAAACCTCTTACGGCAACTGAGGAAGATCATCGCAGAATGGCTTACCCCAATTGGACTCTCCTGTGGATTTGTGGCATCGGACAACGCCAGCAATATTGTGTGTGCATTAAATATGGGCAAATTCCAGCACGTCCCATGTTTTGCACATACCTTGAATTTGGTGGTGCAGAATTTTTTAAAAAACGACAGGGGCGTGCAAGAGATGCTGTCGGTGGCCAGAAGAATTGCGGGACACTTTCGGCGTACAGGCACCACGTACAGAAGACTGGAGCACCACCAAAAACTACTGAACCTGCCCTGCCATCATCTGAAGCAAGAAGTGGTAACGAGGTGGAATTCAACCCTCTATATGCTTCAGAGGTTGGAGGAGCAGCAAAAGGCCATTCAAGCCTATACAATTGAGCACGATATAGGAGGTGGAATGCACCTGTCTCAAGTGCAGTGGAGAATGATTTCAACGTTGTGCAAGGTTCTGATGCCCTTTGAACTTGCCACACGTGAAGTCAGTTCAGACACTGCCAGCCTGAGTCAGGTCATTCCCCTCATCAGGCTTTTGCAGAAGAAGCTGGAGGCATTGAAGAAGGAGCTAAAAGGGAGCAATTCCGCTAGG
The DNA here is from genome assembly GCF_028390025.1 of Pseudophryne corroboree. Lineage (NCBI taxonomy): Eukaryota > Metazoa > Chordata > Amphibia > Anura > Myobatrachidae > Pseudophryne > Pseudophryne corroboree. The sequence continues at coordinate 1,104,450,259 of NC_086444.1, read as the reverse complement.
CATGTGGGACTTGTGGATGCAGCCCTTAATTCGCTTAACAAGGATTCACGGGTGGTCAATCTGTTGAAATCAGAGCACTACATTTTGGCCACCGTGCTCGATCCTAGATTTAAAACCTACCTTGGATCTCTCTTTCCGGCAGACACAAGTCTGCTGGGGTGCAAAGACCTGCTGGTGACAAAATTGTCAAGTCAAGCGGAACGCGACCTGTCAACATCTCCTCCTTCACATTCTCCCGCAACTGGGAGTGCGAGGAAAAGGCTCAGAATTCCGAGCCCACCCGCTGGCGGTGATGCAGGGCAGTCTGGAGCGACTGCTGATGCTGACATCTGGTCCGGACTGAAGGACCTGACAACGATTACGGACATGTCGTCTACTGTCACTGCATATGATTCTCTCAACATTGAAAGAATGGTGGAGGATTATATGAGTGACCGCATCCAAGTAGGCACGTCACACAGTCCGTACTTATACTGGCAGGAAAAAGAGGCAATTTGGAGGCCCTTGCACAAACTGGCTTTATTCTACCTAAGTTGCCCTCCCACAAGTGTGTACTCCGAAAGAGTGTTTAGTGCCGCCGCTCACCTTGTCAGCAATCGGCGTACGAGGTTACATCCAGAAAATGTGGAGAAGATGATGTTCATTAAAATGAATTATAATCAATTCCTCCGCGGAGACATTGACCAGCAGCAATTGCCTCCACAAAGTACACAGGGAGCTGAGATGGTGGATTCCAGTGGGGACGAATTGATAATCTGTGAGGAGGGGGATGTACACGGTGATATATCGGAGGATGATGATGAGGTGGACATCTTGCCTCTGTAGAGCCAGTTTGTGCAAGGAGAGATTAATTGCTTCTTTTTTGGTGGGGGTCCAAACCAACCCGTCATATCAGTCACAGTCGTGTGGCAGACCCTGTCATTGAAATGATGGGTTGGTTAAAGTGTGCATGTCCTGTTTATACAACATAAGGGTGGGTGGGAGGGCCCAAGGACAATTCCATCTTGCACCTCTTTTTTCTTTTATTTTTCTTTGCGTCATGTGCTGTTTGGGGAGGGTTTTTTGGAAGGGACATCCTGCGTGACACTGCAGTGCCACTCCTAGATGGGCCCGGTGTTTGTGTCGGCCACTAGGGTCGCTAATCTTACTCACACAGCTACCTCATTGCGCCTCTTTTTTTCTTTGCGTCATGTGCTGTTTGGGGAGGGTTTTTTGGAAGGGACATCCTGCGTGACACTGCAGTGCCACTCCTAGATGGGCCAGGTGTTTGTGTCGGGCACTTGGGTCGCTGAGCTTAGTCACACAGCTACCTCATTGCACCTCTTTTTTTCTTTGCGTCATGTGCTGTTTGGGGAGTGTTTTTTGGAAGGGCCATCCTGCGTGACACTGCAGTGCCACTCCTAGATGGGCCAGGTGTTTGTGTCGGCCACTAGGGTCGCTTAGCTTAGTCATCCAGCGACCTCGGTGCAAATTTTAGGACTAAAAATAATATTGTGAGGTGTGAGGTATTCAGAATAGACTGAAAATGAGTGGAAATTATGGTTTTTGAGGTTAATAATAATATGGGATCAAAATGACCCCCAAATTCTGTGATTTAAGCTGTTTTTTAGGGTTTTTTGAAAAAAACACCCGAATCCAAAACACACCCGAATCCGACAAAAAAAATTCGGTGAGGTTTTGCCAAAACGCGGTCGAACCCAAAACACGGCCGCGGAACCGAACCCAAAACCAAAACACAAAACCCGAAAAATTTCAGGCGCTCATCTCTACGCCCAGGGTGAATGTGTGATTGCATGTGTACGCTGTGCGAAAATTCCCCTCAGTCAGCAGACAGCTGCAAAACCGTTCACATCACACTCAACATCGAGTGTTTTTCCCATTCTGTGCAGTGTGTGCATAGCTCAATTCTTACTCCCCCAGTGCGAAGAAATCAGGCTGATCAGGGCCCGAGCTGACGTCACACCCTCCCTGAAAACATTTGGGAAAGCCTGGCTTTTTCCAGACACTCCAAGAAAACACGCAGTTACCACCCCAGATGTCTTCCTGTCAATCACCTTGCGAACTGCCGTGCGATCAACATTTTTGCACCATCCTGTCGTTATTTGGCGACGCACATGCGCATTGCGGTGCATACGCATGCACAGTAGTGATGAGCGGGTTCGGTTTCTCGGAAACCGAACCCCCCCGAACTTCACCCTTTTTAAAAGGGTCCGAGCCATACTCGGATTCTCCCGTATGGCTCGGGTAACCCGAGCGCGCCCGAACGTCATCATCCCGCTGTCGGATTCTCGCGAGATTCGGATTCTATATAAGCAGCCGCGCGTCGCCGCCATTTTCACTCGTGCACTGCAAATGTTAGGGAGAGGACGTGGCTGGCGACATCTCCGTTATTGTTGAATTTGATTGTGCATTATTGCTTAATTCATTGTGGGGAGGACTGGGGAGCAGCTGTATTATATAGGAGGAGTACAGTGCAGAGTTTTGCTGATCAGTGACCACCAGTTATCCATTCTCTGCCTGAAAAAAACGCTCCATATCTGTGCTCAGTGTGCTGCATATATATCTGTGCTCACACTGCTTAATTGTGGGGACTGGGGAGCAGCTGTATTATATAGCAGGAGTACAGTGCAGAGTTTTGCTGACAGTGACCACCAGTATACGTTATGCAATTGGATACAAGGAAAAATTCCTGCGCACTCTATTGCGGCCTTTAGTGGTGCCTTACCCTGATGTGTCACCACACACACCTGGAGGATATATACAATACAAAACAATGGGATGGGGACCAACTGGTGGCGCAATAAGAATATGAACGAAAAGTGCAAATTACCTAGACACAGCTGAGACTATGCAATGTCCTTATAGGTCAAAAGTCCAGAGTCCAAGGACTTCTCAAATAGGCTTCTCGTGAATGTCCAAAACCAAATGGTAACATGTAAAAAAACATAAATGGTACACACTAGTTTAGAAAAAACATCCCAGATGTAAAATATGAAATATGAAATGCTTCTTCCTGGATTCCTTTATACTGAGATGTCTATGGGAGGTGATGTTCTAGCCGTACAGGTTCACCTCGGTGTGAAAGATATTATGTGCTCCTCACATGTATGCTTACTTAAAAATATTTTCAAACAAGCTTGTAAAGGTTTCTTTGAATTCTTGACTTATGAACTTTATATGCTCCAATAATAATTGATCTCATATAATCTTTAAAATTAGCAGCTCACATTCAGGCTTACTTCAAAAGATGCCGTTCTTCCATGTAGCGGTCTCTTTATGGATAAGTCGTCCTGTCGTCCTCAAATGTCTCCTCACTTCGTAATTTGCGGAGGTGCAATCCAAATTTTGATCCAATTATCCATTTGAACATTATCGTTCACGCAACGCAAGCCACGCATCGGTATGGCGTCAATATGTCAGCACCCATCTCATCCCCCGTCTCCAGACACTGATCCCGATTATATGCATTATGCTGCTGCTGCTGCTGCTGCTACGTGCAAAAAGAAAACACACACTGCTGCAAATGGTCATCAGTCTGTGGGGGCTGTCCTGGCAGGAAAGATCGGGAGCCTGGTGCATGTGTGCCCGCTGCTAACACAGAGCCGAAACTAGGGAGGGGCTAGGGGGGCATGTGACCCGGGCGCTGGATTGGATAGGGCGCTGGGATCAGCTGCATCTGACACAGCAGAGAAGGTAGTGTAGAAAAATGGGATTTGTAGTCATGTGTGCTACTGCTTAGACTTTATGCAGTAACAAACAGACTACAAATCCCATGATGCATTGCACCGCTGCTGGAGCTTCAGTAGTCAGGACAGCGTGTGTAGCTTCCCTTCCTCAGCGGCGAAAAAGTATACCAGCCGCCCGCCCTAGCTATGAAAGTGGTCATGCTGCTGACCTTTCACTGGCCCCACACAGTGCTGCATTCAGGCTGAGTCGCTGACAGCACAGTGATGGATGTAAGCACTGAGCAGGACGGCAGCCTTCACCTCCACCTTAGTAAAGAGCGAGAGGACTGGAGGTAAAACACACACACACACACTGTCACTCTCTCTCTCTCATACTCACTGTGACTGGTGTTAACCCCTGCAGTTCATTTATACTGTAGTTTTCTTAAACTTATATACAGTATATTGCCCTAATCTATAAATGCTGAGACCGCTTATTTTTACCACTGTGACAACTACAGAATATATATATATATATATATATATATATATAGTGTATGTGGGTGTGTACACACACACATATATATACACATATATATATATATATATATATATATATAGTCGGAAATAAATGGCGTCACTCCAGGTCTTGCAATCATCAAAATGTGTATTTAAAAAATGAACACAGTGCCAACATTTCGGGGCCCATAGCCCCTTTGTCAAGGTGTGTGTGGTATAACAGAAAATCATCTTACCTTATACCACACACACCTTGACAAAGGGGCTACGGGCCCCGAAACGTTGGCACTGTGTTAATTTTTTAAATACACATTTTGATGATTGCAAGACCTGGAGTGACGCCATTTATTTCCGACCGTCTGTATACATTGCTATGGAGGGCACCCAAGCAAATTAAAACCGTAGGACCAGGAGTGCCGGGTAATACTGCTACTATATATATATATATATATATAGTATTATACCATGTTTGTATTACTGGGGTCTGCTGGTCTGAGGGATATCTGTTTTGAATTTTGTTGTTTGTTTCTTACTTACTTATTTTTTTTTTTTATATATATTTTTTTTATATGTAATTCTGTATTTAATATATTTCCTTTTTGTGTGTGTGTGTGTGTGTGTGTGTGTGGGGGGGGGGCGCTAAATTACTGTCTTGCCCCGGGTGCCGTTAGTCCTAGTTTCGGCCCTGGCTAACAGGGATTTACTCTGCAGAAATCGGGATCAGTGTCTGGAGACGGGGGATGAAATGGGTGCTGACATATTGACGCCATACCGATGCGTGGCTTGCGTTGCGTGAACGATAATGTTCAAATGGATAATTGGATCAAAATTTGGATTGCACCTCCGCAAATTACGAAGTGAGGAGACATTTCAGGACGACAGGACAACTTACCCATAAAGAGACCGCTACATGGAAGAACGGCATCTTTTGAAGTAAGCCTGAATGTGAGCTGCTAATTTTAAAGATTATATGAGATCAATTATTATTGGAGCATATAAAGTTCATAAGTCAAGAATTCAAAGAAACCTTTATAAGCTTGTTTGAAAATATTTTTAAGTAAGCATACATGTGAGGAGCCCATTATACCTTTCACACCGAGGTGAACCTGTACGGCTAGAACATCACCTCCCATAGACATCTCAGTATAAAGGAATCCGGGAAGAAGCATTTCATATTTCATAATTTACATCTGGGATGTTTTTTCTGAACTAGTGTGCACTATTTATGTTTTTTTACATGTTACCATTTGGTTTTGGACATTCACGAGAAGCCTATTTGAGAAGTCCTTGGACTCTGGACTTTTGACCTATAAGGACATTGCATAGTCTCAGCTGTGTCTAGGTAATTTGCACTTTTCGTTCATATTCTTATTGCGCCACCAGTTGGTCCCCACACCAGTATACGTTGTCTGCCTGAAAAACACTCCATATCTGTGCTCAGTGTGCTGCTTTATTTTAATGTGGGGACTGGGGACCACCAGTATAATTAATATTATATAGGAGGAGTACAGTGCAGAGTTTTGCTGACAGTGACCACCATTATACGTTGTCTGCCTGAAAAACACTCCATATCTGTGCTCAGTGTGCTGCTTTATTGTGGGAACTGGGGAGTCGGGACCACCAGTATAATATTATATAGGAGGAGTACAGTGCAGAGTTTTGCTGACACAGTGACCACCAGTATACTATATATAGCAGTACGGTACGGAAGGCCACTGCTGTACCTACCTCTGTGTCGTCATTAAGTATACTATCCATCTACATTCTATACCTGTGGTGCATTTTAGTTTTGCAGTTTGCTGACACAGTGACCACCAGTATACTATATATAGCAGTACGGTACGGAAGGCCACTGCTGTACCTACCTCTGTGTCATCATTAAGTATACTATCCATCTATATTCTATACCTGTGGTGCATTTTAGTTTTGCAGTTTGCTGACACAGTGACCACCAGTATACTATATATAGCAGTACGGTACGGAAGGCCACTGCTGTACCTACCTCTGTGTCGTCATTAAGTATACTATCCATCTACATTCTATACCTGTGGTGCATTTTAGTTTTGCAGTTTGCTGACACAGTGACCACCAGTATACTATATATAGCAGTACGGTACGGAAGGCCACTGCTGTACCTACCTCTGTGTCGTCATTAAGTATACTATCCATCTACAGTCTATACCTGTGGTGCATTTTAGTTGTGCGCAGTATATATAGTAGTAGGCCATTGCTATTGATACTGGCATATAATTCCACACATTAAAATATGGAGAACAAAAATGTGGAGGTTAAAATAGGGAAAGATCAAGATCCACTTCCACCTCGTGCTGAAGCTGCTGCCACTAGTTATGGCCGAGACGATGAAATGCCATCAACGTCGTCTGCCATGGCCGATGCCCAATGTCATAGTAGAGAGCATGTAAAATCCAAAAAACAAAAGTTCAGTAAAATGACCCAAAAATCAAAATTAAAAGCATCTGAGGAGAAGCGTAAACTTGCCAATATGCCATTTACGACACGGAGTGGCAAGGAACGGCTGAGGCCCTGGCCTATGTTCATGGCTAGTGGTTCAGCTTCACATGAGGATGGAAGCACTCATCCTCTCGCTAGAAAAATGAAAAGACTTAAGCTGGCAAAAGCACAGCAAAGAACTGTGCGTTCTTCTAAATCACAAATACCCAAGGAGAGTCCAAATGTGTCGGTTGCGATGCCTTACCTTCCCAACACTGGACGGGAAGAGCTTGCGCCTTCCACCATTTGCACGCCCCCTGCAAGTGCTGGAAGGAGCACCCGCAGTCCAGTTCCTGATAGTCAAATTGAAGATGTCACTGTTGAAGTACACCAGGATGAGGATATGGGTGTTGCTGGCGCTGGGGAGGAAATTGACAAGGAGGATTCTGATGGTGAGGTGGTTTGTTTAAGTCAGGCACCCGGGGAGACACCTGTTGTCCGTGGGACGAATATGGCCATTGACATGCCTGGTCAAAATACAAAAAAAATCAGCTCTTCGGTGTGGAATTATTTCAACACAAATGCGGACAACAGTTGTCAAAAGCCGTGTGTTGCCTTTGTCAAGCTGTAATAAAAAGGGGTAAGGACGTTAACCACCTCGGAACATCCTCCCTTATAAGTCACCTGCAGCGCATTCATCATAAGTCAGTGACAAGTTCAAAAACTTTGGGTGACAGCGGAAGCAGTCCACTGACCACTAAATCCCTTCCTCTTGTAACCAAGCTCCTGCAAACCACACCACCAACTCCCTCAGTGTTAATTTCCTCCTTACCCAGGAAAGCCAATAGTCCTGCAGGCCATGTCACTGGCAAGTCTTTCGAGTCCTCTCCTGCCTGGGATTCCTCCGATGCATCCTTGAGTGTAACGCCTACTGCTGCTGGCGCTGCTGTTGTAGCTGCTGGGAGTCGATCGTCATCCCAGAGGGGAAGTCGGAAGACCACTTGTACTACTTCCAGTAAGCAATTGACTGTCCAACAGTCTTTTGCGAGGAAGATGAAATATTATAGCAGTCATCCTGCTGCAAAGCAGATAACTCAGGCCTTGGCAGCCTGGGCGGTGAGAAAATGGTTCCGGTATCCACCGTTAATTCAGAGGCAACTAGAGACTTGATTGAGGTACTGTGTCCCCGGTACCAAATACCATCTAGGTTCCATTTCTCTAGGCAGGCGATACCGAAAATGTACACAGACCTCAGAAAAAGACTCACCAGTGTCCTAAAAAATGCAGTTGTACCCAATGTCTACTTAACCACGGACATGTGGACAAGTGGAGCAGGGCAGACTCAGGACTATATGACTGTGCCAGCCCACTGGGTAGATGTATTGCCTCCCGCAGCAAGAACAGCAGCGGCGGCACCAGTAGCAGCATCTCGCAAATGCCAACTCGTTCCTAGGCAGGCTACGCTTTGTATCACCGCTTTCCAGAAGAGGCACACAGCTGACAACCTCTTACGGAAACTGAGGAAGATCATCGCAGAATGGCTTACCCCAATTGGACTCTCCTGGGGATTTGTGACAACGGACAACGTCAGCAATATTGTGCGTGCATTACATCTGGGCACATTCCAGCACGTCCCATATTTTGCACATACATTGAATTTGGTGGTGCAGAATTATTTAAAAAATGACAGGGGCGTGCAAGAGATGCTGTCGGTGGCCCGAAGAATTGCGGGCCACTTTCGGCATTCAGCCACCGCGTACAGAAGACTGGAGCACCACCAAACAATCCTGAACCTGCCCTGCCATCATCTGAAGCAAGAGGTGGTAACGAGGTGGAATTCAACCCTCTATATGCTTCAGAGGATGGAGGAGCAGCAAAAGGCCATTCAAGCCTATACATCTGGCCACGATATATGCAAAGGAGGGGGAATGCGCCTGACTCAAGCGCAGTGGAGAATGATTTCAACGTTGTGCAAGGTTCTGCAACCCTTTGAACTTGCCACACGTGAAGTCAGTTCAGACACTGCCAGCCTGAGTCAGGTCATTCCCCTCATCAGGCTTTTTCAGAAGAAGCTGGAGACATTGAAGGAGGAGCTAAAACAGAGCGATTCCGCTAGGCATGTGGGACTTGTGGATGGAGCCCTTAATTCGCTTAACCAGGATTCACGGGTGGTCAATCTGTTGAAATAAGAGCACTACATTTTGGCCACCGTGCTCGATCCTAGATTTAAAACCTACGTTGTATCTCTCTTTCCGGCAGACACAAGTCTGCAGAGGTTCAAAGACATGCTGGTGAGAAAATTGTCAAGTCAAGCGGAACGTGACCCGTCAACATCTCCTCCTTCACATTCTCCCGCAAATGGAGGTGCGAGGAAAAGGCTAAGAATTCCGAGCCCACCCGCTGGCGGTGATGCAGGGCAGTCTGGAGCGAGTGCTGACATCTGGTCCGGACTGAAGGACCTGCCAACGATTACTGACATGTCGTCTACTGTCACTTCATATGATTCTCTCACCATTGAAAGAATGGTGGAGGATTATATGAGTGACCGCATCCAAGTAGGCACGTCAGACAGTCCATACGTATACTGGCAGGAAAAAGAGGCAATTTGGATGCCCTTGCACAAACTGGCTTTATTCTACCTAAGTTGCCCTCCCTCCAGTGTGTACTCCGAAAGAGTGTTTAGTGCAGCCGCTCACCTTGTCAGCAATCGGCGTACGAGGTTACTTCCAGAAAATGTGGAGAAGATGATGTTCATCAAAATGAATTATAATCAATTCCTCCGTGGAGACATTCACCAGCAGCAATTGCCTCCAGAAAGTACACAGGGACCTGAGATGGTGGATTCCAGTGGGTACGATTTAATAATCTGTGAGGAGGGGGATGTACACAGTGAAAGGGGTGAGGAATCGGAGGATGATGATGAGGTGGACATCTTGCCTCTGTAGAGCCAGTTTGTGCAAGGAGAGATTGATTGCTTCTTTTTTTGGTGGGGGCCCAAACCAACCAGTCATTTCAGTCACAGTCGTGTGGCAGACCCTGTCGCTGAAATGATGGGTTCGTTAAAGTGTGCATGTCCTGTTTATACAACATAAGGGTGGGTGGGAGGGCCCAAGGACAATTCCATCTTGCACCTCTTTTTTCTTTCATTTTTCTTTGCATCATGTGCTGTTTGGGGACAATTTTTTTGAAGTGCCATCCTGCCTGACACTGCAGTGCCACTCCTAGATGGGCCAGGTGTTTGTGTCGGCCACTTGTGTCGCTTAGCTTAGTCACACAGCGACCTTGGTGCGCCTCTTTTTTTCTTTGCATCATGTGCTGTTTGGGGACAATTATTTTGAAGTGCCATCATGCCTGACACTGCAGTGCCACTCCTAGATGGGCCAGGTGTTTGTGTCGGCCACTTGTGTCGCTTAGCTTAGCCATCCAGCGACCTCGGAGCAAATTTTAGGAGTAAAAATAATATTGTGAGGTGTGAGGTGTTCAGAATAGACTGGAAATGAGTGGAAATTATGGTTATTGAGGTTAATAATACTATGTGATCAAAATGAACCCCAAATTCTATGATTTAAGCTGTTTTTTAGTTTTTTTTTAAAAAAACACCCGAATCCAAAACACACCCGAATCCGACAAAAAAATTTCGGTGAGCTTTTGCCAAAACGCGTCCGAATCCAAAACACGGCCGCGGAACCGAATCCAAAACCAAAACACAAAACCCGGAAAATGTCCGGTGCACATCACTAAGCACAGTAGTTCGATAATCGGCCTCTGTGCAAAAATGCAACACAGCGATCAGGTCTCAATCGGGCCCACAGTACTCTCCGCCTTCAGGAGATGCACAAGCGTTTTTGCTACAGGGGCAGAAACTGTGTTCAAGTCTCCTTCTCCACCATAGTGTGATTGTGAAATGCAAAATGCCTCCATTAAATACTGTACAACTGAAAGCTGGTGGGGTTTTTTTTTTTGTGTGTGTGCATGTGTGTGTGTGTGTGGGGGGGGGGTTGCGCGCTGGGGAGTAATTACTACTATTGGGCAAAAATCATGTTGCACTGCAGGGGTGCAGATATAACACGTGCAGAAAGAAAAAGGGGGGGGGGTTGGGTGGGCGCCTGGTAAATGGCTGTAAGACACCTGCAATGCTATTGCTGTTTCTCTGGCAGCAGCTTCCCAAAGTCGAGGTGCTGATCCTCAACCCAAAAAGATTCACAAAACAAGAAATACTCAGAGAAGCGCTACCATTGAACAGTATTAATAAAATGTATTATTAAAATTTTTTTTTATATATATATATAACTGTCACAATTCAGTGAATAAACCAATTGTCCTGGAATATTAATCATGTAATATACACCAAAACATTAATGAATAAAGATGGTATCAATTTATAAAATACATTGAAAAAAAAATTTTTTTTTTCCTTTAGAAGAACATAACCACTTATATTTCTAATAACCGCTGCAGCAATTAAGTTTTACTAATACTGAAAGGGTTAAGCTCCATGCATGGGCTGATTAAATCACATGAATTCCTTAGATGTTGCTTAGGAAGTTCATCCACAGTGAAATGATATGTATTATATTCAGCTTGTATAATCACAGTCTCATCCAGATATAGGGAGGCTTTTTGCGGGCAGCTTAGATGAACATATTCCCATATGTGTGCAATGACTTTTAAGCTGGAACCGCTATTTAGACAGTCTCATGCAAACAAAGCTTACCCAAGCCTTTCAATGTGGAGAGATTTCCCGTTGTCACCTTCCTGTTAGTGGGCGCCGGCTGCCCACACCGCTGTGCGGCGGCACAGTAGAAGATGTCAGTGACACTGGATGAGTGCTGCACTTCACGGGACCATATCCGAGCGCGGCTAGTCAAGGCCAAATGCCGTTCGCGGCTGTTCGGGGCCAGACGCCGTTCGCTCGTGCTTCCGTAGCAGGAACCGCTGAGCAAACTGCTGGTGTGTTTGGTGTTGAATACCCAGGATACCGGACAGGACGTCGGGCGGAATGCTTAGATTTGGGTGGGGTGTGTTCAAACGGAAATCTAAATTGCAGTGTCAAAATAAAGCAGCCAATATTTACCCTTTATTTTGCAATCAACCTTGAATTAGGCCCTATGGACCTTATTCCACTTCAGTTGCAGATCTGCTAATTGAGCAAAATTGCAACTGGCTGCAATCGCATGCTGGGGACCACCCAGCATGCAAATGCCTGGCAGCGATGCAATTGCAATCGCATCGCTGATTTGTAGAAGCACCCTTGCCTCCACAGCCAGGCTGCAAAGGCAGACACAGAGCTGCCATTTTTTGGGTCACAGTGGCTGCGTGTGATGTCACGCAGCCGCCATAAACCCACCCCCATTTCCCACGCCACTCCCGGCCAACGCCAGGTCACCGACTCATGCCAGGTCACCAACCCATTCTACCTCATGTCCAAGGTACCCCCTGGTAGACCTTCTGAGCATAAAAACCTCGAATTACATTCAGTAAGTTATTATTAAGTGGAGACCATTCAGGAGAATGCCATCTCAGAGGGTTACTTCCTTGTGGAAGGTGAAGAAAGACTTGAGGTCACAAGACAGTTCCCTGGAGAAAGAAGGCCAGCAATGCAAGCAACACAAAACAACTGTTGACAGAGGTAATTTCTGAGTGTTGCCTCACAGAGCTCCTCCATGCACCCGGAGAAGACATCAAAATCCATGGCAGGCAGGACATAAGCATCAAGGACACCTGAGTCAGGCAGTTCAGCCTGTGATAAGGACACCGAGGTCTTTCCTCGTTTGTACACTGGACGGCACCAATTGCATATTGGGAGGCATTGGCAGAGATCATAGCAGGAACATGCACATCAAAAAACTGATTCACCAGGATAGCAGTGGTATTCAAGTGATCGGCGGTCAGGAGACCGACGGTCACATGACCTCCTTCAACATCCCGCCCCTCTCACTATCCTGACGGTCGGCATGCCGACCAACAGGGACTATGCCCACTCGTGGGTGTTCACGACACACATAGAGAGGGAATAGAACCCATGGCACCCGCAGGTCGCCACCGAGCCCGCAGCATGGCGAGCACAGCGAGCCCGCAAGGGGCTTGCTGCACTCACCCCTCCCCACCGGGATTCCGGTGTCGGTATGCTGTCGGGATCCCGACGTTGGTATGCTGACCGGCGGTCAGGAGACCATCGGTCAGCCATACCACGCCCCCAGGATAGAAGTGAGCATAACCTTCAGGTGAGAAATAGCAGCAGCATGGCAGTCCAACCATCACCATTTAACAACAGTGTGCAACAGCTCGCAGAGCAGGGCTGTAACCTCGCTGTAATGTGGCAGAAATTTTGATAGGTTCTTGGTCATTCCTAAAGAATTCTGAAGACTAAACTTAATTATGGAGGTAGGCATGTGTTGGATAGCCTGTGTCTTGACAGGATCTGGCTTAACACACCCTCTGAAGTTAGGAGATGGGCAATATGTAGGACCTTAGTGACTCTGAAATGACACTTGCGAGGGTTTAACTGCATGTTGATTTCACAAATTCTTTGAAGGACCTTGTCATTTTCTTCCATGGATGACATCCTCCAAACGAGGATGTCATCCACAATAATCACACAAGGGTATCCGCGGAAGAGATGTTCCATGCAAAAAACTGTTTTTTGAACTCCATTGCACATTTATTGGACTGCTCATGTAGCATGTATCAGTGTATAGCAGTGTACAGTGTTGATTTCTTCTCCCACTGCATCCTGAAAGTATTCACAGCTCTTCACTTTTTCCACATTTTGTTATGTTACAGCCATACTCCACAATGGAATAAATTATTTTTTTCCCTCAAAATTCTACACACAATACCCCATAATGACAACATGAAAAAAGTTTTTTGAGATTTTTGCAAATGTATTAACAATAAAAAACTAAGTGATCACATGTACATACGTATTCACAGCCTTTGCTCAATACTTTGGTCATGCATCTTTGGCAGCATTTACAGCCTCAATTATTTTTTTATATGATGCCACAAGGTTGGCACACCTATCTTTGGGCCGTTTCGCCCATTCCTCTCTGCAGCACCTCTCAAGCTCCATCAGGTTGGATGGAAAGCGTCGGTGCACTGCCATTTTCAGATCTCTCCAGAGATGTTCAATCGGATTCAAGTCTGAGCTCTGGCTGGGCCACTCAAGGACATTCAGAGAGTTGTCCTGAAGCCACTCCTTTGATATATTGGCTGTGTGCTTAGGATTGTTGCCTTGCTGAACCGTTGACCCAGTCTGAAGTCAAGAACACTCTGGAGCAGGTTTTCATCCAGAATGTCTCTGTACATTGCTGCATTCATCTTAGTCTCCCAGTTCCTGCCGCTGAAAAAAATCCCCACAGAATGATGCTGCCACCACCATGCTTCACTGTAGGGATGGGATTGGCTTGGTGATGAGCGATGCCTGGTTTCCTCCAAACATGATGCCTGACATTCATGCCAAAGAGTTCAATCTTTGTCTCATCAGACCAGAAAATATTGTTTTTTATGGTCTGAGAGTCCTTCAGGTGCATTTTGGCAAACTCCAGACGGGCTGCCATGTGCTTTTTACTAAGGAGTGGCTTTCGTCTGGCCACTCTACCATACAGGCCTGATTGGTGGATTGTTGCAGAGATGGTTGTCCTTCTGGAAGGTTCTCCTCTCTCCACAGAGGTATGCTGCAGCTCTGGGCCCTTCTCCTCCGATTGCTCAGTTTAGATGGCCAGCCAGCTCTAGGAAGAGTCCTGGTGGTTCCAAACTTCTTCCATTTACGGGTGATGGAGACCACTGTGCTCATTGGGACCTTCAATGCAGCAGTTATTTTTCTGTACCCTTCCCCAGATTTGGGGTGGTCTTCAGTATGCCGACTGTCGGGATCCCGGTGCACAGTATAACGGCGCCGGAATCCACGACCCCCCTGGAGAGAGAATAAAATAGCGTGGCGCGCATAGCGCGCCACTGTGCCCGCAGTGTGGTGAGCGCAGCGAGCCCACAAGGGGCTCATTTGCGCTCGCCACGCTGTCGGTATGCCGGTGGTCGGGCTCCCGGCGCCGGTATGCTGGTCGCCGGGAGTCCGGCCGCCGGCATACCATACTACACCCCCAGATTTGTGCCTCGAGACAATCCTGTCTACAGACCAATCTTTTGACTTCATGCTTAGTTTGTGCTCAGACATGCACTGTCAAGTGTGGGACTTTAAATAGACAGATGTGTGCCTTTCCAAATCATCTCCAATCAACTGAATTTATCACAGATGGACTTCAATTAAGCTGTAGGACCGTCTCAAAGATGATCAGTGAAAACAGGATGCACCGGAGCTCAATTTTGAGCTTCGTGGCAAAGGCTGTGAATACTTATGTACATGTGATGTCTTAGTTTTTTATTTTTAATACATTTGTAAAAATTCTCAAAAAACTTTTTTCACGTTGGCATTATAGGGTATTGTGTGTAGAATTTGAGGGAAAAATTTAATTTAATCCATTTTGGAATAAATCTGTAACATAACAAAATGTGGAAAAACTGAAGCACTGTGAATACTTTCTGGATGCACTGTAGTAAATGTACATGCATAACATCATTATAAGTCCCTCACAAAATCTTGTCCCTGATGATCTCACTTGCTAAGGGACCATAATCACATAGGGGGTCATTCCGAGTTGTTCGCTCGTTGCCGATTTTTGCAACGGAGCGATTAAGGCAAAAATGCGCATGCGCATGGTACGCAGTGCGTATGTGCTAAGTATTTTAGCACAAAACTTAGTAGATTTACTCACGTCCGAACGAAGAATTTTCATCGTTGAAGTGATCGAAGTGTGATTGACAGGAAGTGGGTATTTCTGGGCGGAAACTGACCGTTTTCTGGGAGTGTGCGGAAAAACGCAGGCGTGCCAGGATAAAACGCGGGAGTGTCTGGAGAAACGGGGGAGTGGCTGACTGAACGCAGGGCGTGTTTGTGACGTCAAACCAGGAACGAAACGGGCTGACCTGATTGCAGTGTAGGAGTAAGTCTCGAGCTACTCAGAAACTGCTAAGAAATTTCTATTTGCAATTCTGCTAATCTTTCGTTCGCAATTCTGCTAAGCTAAGATACACTCCCAGAGGGCGGCGGCCTAGCGTGTGCAATGCTGCTAAAATCTGCTAGCGAGCGAACAACTCGGAATGAGGGCCATAGTTTCAATCTATCAGCATATGACTGGATGCTCTCAGAGGAGATCTACACAACAGTGTTACAGATTTATTAAGAGGTACAGATGTAGCCATGCTCATCCAGCCTGCAGTTCAGCATATTTGCCCACTACTAGGATGCACCCATATGCATCTGAGTACTTGCGCCCATGGGAATACATGGGTTGGCATACTGTACTTAGATGCCGTGATGGAAATATGCCAGTGCGGTTAAGTCACAGGCTAGATGTGCATGGCTACATCTGTATATGCGCTATTCCTTGTTGAACATGAGCAATGAGTCCACGATGGTGGCACTGAAAACCATCTATGTATAAGAGAACTTGTGCCATCACAGCCACACATTTGACACCATACTAAGTGGTCTGCATGCAAATCACCATTAGATTCTGGAGAACTGCAGAAGTGTGTCTTTACTACAGATAAGTGGGTTTGGTTTTACTCGGATTTACGCGGATCTCAAAACGGCATCTTATTGGCTCATAGATGTCACGTGTTTTGGATAGCCAATAAGAAAAATCTGGATAAACCGAACTGGCATTAATTCTGGTGTTAAATCCGAACCCGTTCATCTCTAGTCTTTACTAGAATAATGGTCACAGAGGCACTGCCTATATAGCAAGTGGATTGCAATGATGCAACTTCCACCGTCAGCGTTTATGGCATGCCAAACAGTGCCATACAGGATATAGAAAAGGTGTATGTGGACACATCTGTATTTATTGTTTCATCACACAGTACCTATTCTGCTGTGGCTTGGGCTGTTCTCCCTGCCGCAGACAGCCATGTCAGCCTCATCTCTCTCATCCCACACTGTCTTCTGGCCTGCTCCTCAGTAGGCTCTGGGTTGCAGACGGATGTTACTGATATAAGTGACCAGAATTGGCAGAAAAGGTCACCAATTCTCAACGGAGGATCGCCTGCTTGGGGGACTAAGGAGGCAATGCCCCCTTCAGGTCTGGAGCCCGACGGCAACTGACTCCATTGTCTCCGGCAGTTCCGCCCCTGCTTGGAAACAGCAGCAATAGCTCTGTGTGTAGATACAGCAGGTGGCGTCTATTATAAGTAGACGCCTCCTGTTGCAGTAGTGATCTGAGCTGTGTCCTAGGACACAGGTATCGGATCACTGTGATACCATCGGGCAGCTTGCAACACCCATTGTGTTGTGCATGCCACCTGTTGCAGATACTTGTAAGAGGCCAGGAAATCTCTGTCCTCTGTCCAGAGGCCATTGCCACACCCTCCCTGCCCCAAAATGGCATCAGATTGTCAATCACTGACAGTCTGCTTCAGACGACGCAAGACCCGTTTGTGCATGTGCAGAATGGGTCCTGCACATCTGCAAAGTACTGATAATCAGTACTTTGCAAGAAAGGCAGCAACTCCGTCCACATCTGAATCGCCTGCATTATGTCTTATTAGAGAAAGCAATCTTTACTCATTTTCCTTCAAAATTAGCAGGTATACATTGCTCAAGTGTAACTTCGCAACCATTCTGCAGTCACATGACATCGCAGTGCCACTTTGCAGAAAATTTAATTGCCCCCAGTGCAGATGCACAATTCATTCCATCCACCAAGATTTCAGTTTCAGATGTTTTGTGCAGACAAGAAAAGCAAATCAGCAATGCCAATGTAGGGTATTTCTGCACCCTGGGCAGGCCAGCATCAGCCCCTTACATCCCCATCACATTATATTATGGTGTTTCAGACAAGGGGACGAGGAGCTGCATGCCATAAGGAAACAGCAGGTACCTCACAAGCAGTAGAAAGGTGCCACGCGGGCAGCAACGCTACCACCACCATCGCTTCATGCCCCAGACTGTTGCACCAGTCACACAACAGCCCTGGCTATCACCACAAAAACAGACTTATTAAGAAAAAAAAAAAAGGTTTCCTTTTTTTTAGCCATTTAAGCAGCAACATGACCTTTATGTGTTTTATGGTATTGGTCAATGGGGGTCATTCCGACCTGTTCGCACGCTGCTGTTTTTATCAGCGCAGTGGTCAGGTCACTACTACGTATGCACCGCAGTGCGCAGGCGCATCGTACGGGTACACAAAGCGGATCGATGCTGAGTGATGTATTTAACAAAGAATCCATTCGCACTGCCGATCGCAAGGAGATTGACAGGAAGAAGGCGTTTATGGGTGTCAACTGACCATTTTCTGGGAGTATTTGGGAAAACGCAGGCATGTCCGAGCGTTTGCAGGGCGGGTGTCTGACGTCAATTCCGGGACCTGACAGGCTGAAGTGATCGCAAGGGCTGAGTAAGTTCAGACCTACTCAGAAACTGCACAAAATGTTTTTGCAGAGCTCGGCTGAACAGGCGTTCGCACACTTGCAAAGCGAAAATACACTCCCCTATAGGCGGCGACTATCTGATCGCAGCGCTGCAAAAAGTAACTAGCGAGCGATCAACTCGGAATGACCCCCAATGTCAGAAATGGCATACTGTATACTGTAGAAACACTA
Organism: Pseudophryne corroboree; assembly: GCF_028390025.1. Classification (NCBI taxonomy): domain Eukaryota; kingdom Metazoa; phylum Chordata; class Amphibia; order Anura; family Myobatrachidae; genus Pseudophryne; species Pseudophryne corroboree. Next base: position 1,104,431,966 of record NC_086444.1, on the reverse strand, counting down.
ATGTACTGTAGTGTATAGCAGAGTAAATTCCCTCTAATAAACAATTGACAATCACCATTCTCACAAGGTAATTTACGAGAAAGAAAGATGTTCCCTGCTTGCTGTAAATTAGGAGTTTATTACTTGAATACATTAAAAGCCCATCGTTAATAATCACTGAAGCATGGAGCAAACATAAAGAGATTTGCAGGTTATAGCTCTATCACACCAGCCTCATTTGCTCTGTGATTTATTTAAACCGCATGGAACAGAATATACAGTTGCAGATATGTTTAGCTCTGTGACTTATTACTATTTCCTCAGTCATATTAGAAACAGTAAACAGTACTGTTACATGTTCTGTATTCCCTAACACCTGACCAATAATACATGTAAGTTGTAACATGTGTGGGTTGGGATGTTACGTTGTGCAAAGTAACAATGGAGGTAATTAAAACCTGATCGCAGCAGCAAATTTGTTAGCAGTTGGGCAAAACCATGGCCCTCATTCCGAGTCGTTCGCTCGGTATTTTTCATCGCATCGCAGTGAAATTCCGCTTAGTACGCATGCGCAATATTCGCACTGCGACTGCGCCAAGTAATTTTACAATGGAGATAGTATTTTTACTCACGGCTTTTTCATCGCTCCGGCGATCGTAATGTGATTGACAGGAAATGGGTGTTACTGGGCGGAAACAGGCCGTTTTATGGGCGTGCGGGAAAAAACGCTACCGTTTCCGGAAAAAACGCAGGAGTGGCCGGGGAAACGGGGGAGTGTCTGGGCGAACGCTGGGTGTGTTTGTGACGTCAAAACAGGAACGACAAGCACTGAACTGATCGCAGATGCCGAGTAAGTCTGAAGCTACTCTGAAACTGCTAAGTAGTTTGTAATCGCAATAATGCGAATACATCGGTCGCAATTTTAAGAAGCTAAGATACACTCCCAGTAGGCGTAGGCTTAGCGTGAGCAACTCTGCTAAAATCGCCTTGCGACCGATCAACTCGGAATGAGGGCCCATGTGCACTGCAGGGGAGGCAGATATAACATGTGCAGAGAGAGTTAGATTTGGGTGGGGTGTATTCAAACTGAAATCTAAATTGCAGTGTAAAAATAAATCAGCCAATATTTACCCTGCACAGAAACAATATAACCCACCCAAATCTAACTCTCTCTGCAAATGTTATATCTGCCACACCTGCAGTGCACATGGGCCCTCATTCCGAGTTGTTCGCTCGCAAGCGGATTTTAGCAGATTTGCTCATGCTAAACCGCCGCCTACTGGGAGTGAATCTTAGCATCTTAAAATTGCGAACGATGTATTCGCAATATTGCGATTACACACCTCGTAGCAGTTTCTGAGTAGCTCCAGACTTACTCGGCATCTGCGATCAGTTCAGTGCTTGGCGTTCCTGGTTTGACGTCACAAACACACCCAGCGTTCGCCCAGACACTCCTCCGTTTCTCCGGCCACTCCTGCGTTTTTTCCCACACGCCCATAAAACGGCCTGTTTCCGCCCAGTAACACCCATTTCCTGTCAATCACATTACGATCGCCAGAACGATGAAAAAGCCGTGAGTAAAATTCCTAAGTGCATAGCAAATTTACTTGGCGCAGTCGCAGTGCGGACATTGCGCATGCGCATTAAGCGGAAAATCGCTGCGATGCGAAGATTTTTACCGAGCGAACAACTCGGAATGAGGGCCATGGTTTTGCCCAACTGCTAACAGATTTGCTGCTACGATCATGTCTGAATTATCCCCAATGGTGGTCATTCCGAGTTGTTCGCTCGCAAGCTGCTTTTAGCAGCTTTGCACACGCTAAGCCGCCGCCTACTGGGAGTGAATCTTAGCTTATCAAAATTGCGAACGAAAGATTAGCAAAATTGCGAATAGACACTTCTTAGCAGTTTCTGAGTAGCTTCAAACTTACTCGGCATCTGCGATCAGTTCAGTGCTTGTCGTTCCTGGTTTGACGTCATAAACACACCCAGCGTTCGCCCAGACACTCCTCCGTTTCTCCAGCCACTCCCGCGTTTTTCCCAGAAACAGTAGCGTTTTTTCCCACACTCCCATAAAACGGCCAGTTTCCGCCCAGAAACACCCACTTCCTGTCAATAACATTACGATCACCAGAACGAAGAAAAAACCTCGTAATGCCGTGAGTAAAATACCTAACTGCATAGCAAATTTACTTGGCGCAGTCGCAGTGCAAACATTGCGCATGCGCAGTTAGCGGAAAAACGCTGCGATGCGAAGAAAATTACCGAGCGAACAACTCGGAATGACCCCCAATGTTTGGTACTTTCAGCATTTCCCGTGCTGCGCATGTGCAGTATTAGACCTGCTTTGTTGGATGCACTACAGTTGCAGACATCAAAAGAATGACAGCGTGCAGCCATTTGGGGGATGGGGAGGGGCTCCGTTTCCATAACAGAGGCGTGTCACCTTTTGGGGGGTGATTGCTAAGGACAGGATATCAATCTGAAGACACAGATTTCCTGTCCTCTTGGTCGGAGCTGCGGCGACTTGCGTGACCCCATGGGGTCATGCAGGTGATCTGATGCAGATGCCTTCTGCTGCATTACCATATCAAAACATCCTTGCTGCTTCCAAGGATGCAGCAGCAATGCTCACTCCAACCAGATCTGAATTAGGCTCCCAGTCCTTTGTTGTCAGGACTGTGCAGGGGTCTCCCATAAGGCCCCACAGCTACAGTATGTGTTGCAATCTGACAGTATTTTTTATGAGTGCAACAGGTGCCACCTCCTAGCAGTGTGTGAGCCATCACCTCCACCACACCTGACACAGACTAAGGGCATCAGAACACCCATCATAATGGACAATGAGTCTGCGGAAGAAGCACCTATGGGGGTATAGGACAGTTCCATGCCCTTCCCAATAGTGAATCTATTCAGACACCGGACACCCTATTAACTTAGTCACTAGGTCTGGGGGAATTTGCAGGCATAATCCAACATTCCAGGACTATTTTACTTAATCTCCACATTTTTAGTTTATGTTTGTTTTTGTTGCACACTGTCACCGCATTCAGCACTTGGCACACTGTCTTACACCCACACACCTGGGGGATGTAGATGTATGACATATGCTGTATGTGGATGGCAGAAGTTGCATCGTTGCCATCCACTTTGTCATACAGGAAGTGTTTATTATACAAGAAGGGCCTCTGCAGCTATTTTTCAGCATAAATTGCAGCTAGTACAGTTACACTTCTGCAGTTCTCCAGAGTCTCTCCTTCAACCAAACACAAACCATGCCATTCAATAACTTGAAGAAAATGTAACAAACTATATCCACCAATGTGGACTCCAATAACTTACAGCTGATCTGCATTTGCTCTTAAGCCCAGTACCCACGGGCCGATTAAGGAGAGATGTGTGCTGAGCGAACCGCTCAGCACACATCTCTCCTGCAACTCAGCACAGCGCGATCTGTGCTGAGCGTGCGGGGGGAGACGGGGGGGCCGCTCACTTCACCCAGCGGTGCAGGCCAATGCATGCAGGCCAATCTAGCAGCAGCGATAGCGATGTGTGGGGCCGCGCATCGCTATCGCTGAGGGGGCTACACACGGAGCGATAATGCTGATATTCTAAGCAATCTAGTCAGATTGCTTAGAATATCGCTCCGTGAGTACCCCCCTTTAGGCTTCAAAGTGGAGGCTTAGGGCAGTAGCCCCATTAGCTCCATTAGCTCCATTATTAATCCAGTCCAGCCTAGGGTAATTCGTAGTCCTGGAAAAATGACAGATCCTATTTTAATTGCAACTGGGCCCAAAAAATATTTGAAAGAGTGAGGGTGGCTATCTGGTAAATGCACTGTGATGATGATATTATTATTATTATTATTATTATTATTAATAATAATAATAATAATAATAATATTGTTATTATTATGCTTTATTTATATGCTACCACAATGATTCTGCAGCACCTAATAAAGTACATAAACAGATGAAATAAACAAGAAAACTGATTTACTGTACAAGACAATGGTAGGTATACAATTAGCCGCAGTCATTTACTGTGGCTAATTGGTTCACTCAGGGCTATACATTTAGCTCTGATGTGGTGCTCTCTTCCCCCCAATGCTGCAATAAGTGCCGCGATAATACATAGGTCTGTGGCTTTTCGCGGGACCTATGTATTTTTGCTCAAAAATGGGTGTTTTTCGTGGGACCTAATTTGATGGGGGGGGGGAGTTTAAAAAAAATTGAGATGTGTGGCAGATACTTTTTGTGTTTTGGTTTGGGATCTGGATCCCCGCTCGTGTTTTGGATCTGGATTGGTTTTGCCAAAACCACCCTTTCGGGTTTTGGTTTTGGATCTGGATGATTTTGGAAAAAAAACTAAAAACAGCTAAAATCACAGAATTTGGTAATTTCGATCCTACGGTATTACTAACCTCAATAACATTCATTTCCACTCATTTCCAGTCTATTCTGAACACCTCACATTATTGTTTTTAGGCAAAAAGGTTGCACCAAGGTCGCTGTATGACTAAGCCAAGCGACCAAAGTGGGCGGCACAAACACCTGGCCCATCTAGGAGTGGCACTGCAGTGTTAGATAGGATGGCACTTTTAAAAACTAGGCCCCAAAGAGCATATAATACAAAGAAGAAAAAGAGGTGCAATGAGGTGGCTGAATGACTAAGTTAAGCGACCCAAGTGGGCAGCACAAACACCTTGCCCATCTAGGAGTGGCACTGCAGTGTCAGACAGGATGGCACTTTTAAAAACTAGGCCCTAAAGAGCACATAATGCGAAGAAGAAAAAGAGGTGCAGGATGGAATTGTCCCACCCTTATGTTGTATAAACAGGAAATGCACACTTTAACAAACCAATCATTTCAGCGACACGACTGCGGCTGAAATGGTTGGTTTGTTTGGGCCCCAACCAAAAAAGAAGCAATTAATCTCTCCTTGCACAAACTGGCTCTACAGTGGCAAGATGTCGTCCTCATCCTCAGATTACCCCCTTCAGAGAAATAATAGTCAAACAAAACCACATAATTTAGGTGTCAGTGGAATGCTTACGCTATTACCCAAAGTTTCTAGAATTGACAATGACTTATGATGAATGCGCTGCAGGTGACGTATAAGGGAGGATGTTCCAAGGTAGTTAACGCCCTTACCCCTACTTATTATGGCTTGACAAAGGTAACAGATGGCTTGACACCTGTTGTCCGGATTTGTGGAGAAATAATTCCACACCAAAGAGGTGGCTTTTTTGTAATTTTGACCAGGCATGACAATGGGCTTATTCATCCCATGGACAACAACTGTCTCCCCCAGTACCTGATTTAAAGAAACTCCATCACCATCAGAATCCTCCTCGTCAACTTCCTTCTCAGCGCCAGCAACACCCATATCCTCATCCTGGTGTCCTTCAATAGTGACCTCTTCAATTTGAATATCAGAAACTGGACTGTGGGTGCTCCTTCCAGCACTTACAGAGGGCGTGCAAATGGTGGAAGGAGCCACCTATTCCTATCCAGTGTTGGGAAGGTCAGGCATCGCAACCACCGACACACTTGGACTCTCCCTAGGGATTTGTGATACTACCTTAGAACGCACAGTTCTTTGCTGTGCTTTTGCCAGCATAACTCTTTTCATTTCCATCCTCATGTGAAGCTGAACCACTAGTCATGAACATAGGCCCGAGCCTTGCCGTTTCTTGCCACTCTGTGTCGTAAATGGCATATTGGCAAATTTTCGTTTCTCCTCAGACAATTTAAATTTATTTTTGGGGGTCATTTTACTGAACATTTTACATGCCCTCTACTATGACATTCGGCATCGGCCTTGGCAGATGATGTTGATGGCATTTCATCGTCTATGTCATGACTGGTGGCATCAGCACTTCAGCACTAGGAGGAAGTGATTCTTGATCTTTCCCTATTTTATCCTCCAAATTTTTGTTCTTCATTATATTTCTGGAGTTAAATAACAATATGCGGCACAGGAGAGCAAAGCCCTATACCACACAGGGCAAACCCTGTAAAAAATATTTGGATAATAACCCTTTTATCTGGAGCTATAATAATAATATTTAGCACAGGAAAGCATACCCCTACACCACACAGGGCAAACCCTGTAAAAATTGTCTGGATAATAACCCTTTTATATGGAGTTATTATAACAATATGCAGCAGAGGAGAGCGTACCCCTAAACCACACACACACACACACACACACACACACACGACAAAGCCTGTAAAAATTATTTGGATAATTCCCTTTTATTTGGAGTTATTATAATAATATGCAGCACAGGAAAGCATACCCCTACACCACACAGGGCAAATCCTATAAAAATTATTTGGATAATAACCCTTTTATTTGGAGATATTAGAATAATAGGCAACACAGGAGAGCGTACCCCTAAACCACACACACACACGGCAAAGCCTGTAAAAAATTATTTGGAAAATAACCCTTTAATTTGAAGTTATTATAATAATATGCAACAGGAGGGCGTATCCCTAAACCACACACACAGCAAAGCCTGTAAAAAGTATTTGGATAATAACACCTTTATTTGGAGTTATTATAATAATATGCAGCACAGGAGAGCATAGCCCTACACCACACAGGGCAAACCCTGTTAAAATTATTTGGATTAAATATTAACCCCTTTATTTGGAGTAATCATATACAGCACAGGCCAGTACCGCTGGACTTATGCGGCTGTACCGCTGGCCTTATGCGGCTGTACCCCTGGACTTATACAGCTGTACCCCTGGACTTATATGGCTGTACCACTGGACTTAGGCAGCAGTACCACTGGACTAGACTTATACAGCAGCACCGCTGGACTTATGGCAGCACAGGACACCACCACTGGACTGATGCAGCACAAGACAGCATTACTGGACTGAACTTATACAGCAGCACCACTGGACTTGTGGCAGCACAGGACACCACCACTGGACTTATGGCAGCACAGGACACCACCACTGGACTGATGCAGCACAAGACAACACCACTGGACTCAGTGGCGGAACTAGTGAACAGTGGGCCCAGAGGTGCAACAAAATTCTTTGGGGCCCCCCTCTCATCGAGTCCAAGTCCACCCCCTCACGCCCCACTCCAAATTAGGGATTCTTTGCATGATCCCGTGTAATATATATATATATATATATATAATTTAAAAAAGGGATTGCTGGTGAGAAGTTCGATAGACTTCTTGGAAAAACAGCCACTAACCCCTATTGCACACTGTAACTGAAGCCGCTGCGGCTGCTGTAGTAAATACTCTGTCCCCAGTTAGCGTACACACGCCGGAATAGCCGTGCAGCTTACACTCAGTGCATACACACAGACCGACACGCTGAGAGCACGAGGCAGCTCTAGGTGTGGCAATTATACTATACAAATGCTCAACAGAAACTGAATGCGACACCAGTATTTGATTGTATGTTGTGGTCCAAAGCAGCAACAAGTAATAATATATTTGTAAAAGGAGTTTACAATAAGTTAAAATATAATGGTACAACACAATACAATTCAATCACAGAGAGAGAGTCACACCCAATGATACGTACGCTTTGTTCGCCTGCGCAACCCGGATCTGGTCCTCTAGTCGATCTGGCAAGATGACCTATGAGTTTTTTAAAAAGCAGAGAGAGAGAGCGACCGGCCCAAGTGCAAGGTTTATATACCCTTGCCCAAAATACAATACAATGGGGTTGTATGCTCTCCACTGATTGGTTGGAGGGATGGTCGTTTACAGTACAGGAGAGGTCATTGGTCGGTTTGAAGAGATGGGCGATTCCTTGATCCAGGGGTGTGTAGCTCTGGATTCCAGCCGCATACCAAGTACATAATAAACACAAATATACCTTTAATCTGCCTTTGCGAATAACTATTCGCAACGACATGCGATCTTCTCCAAACCAACACCGGATTATTACTCATAATTATCCGAACACGTAGATACCATGCATGATGCTCTGATCAGTTACTGTCCCCTCGTATACTGTAAAGGTGTATAACTCCCTTGTTGTGCCTTGCAAATAAGTAAAAGTTGCATGAGGGGAAAGGGCAGACTATGTGCAATGTGTGCACCAAGTTTGGGAAACATGCAATGTGTGACCGATATTTCCATGTTCCTTAGATTACCCTGTCATGCTATCTTCAAGCAACATGATCCTACACATGAAATGACCAACCATTCTCAAGATACACACAAAAATAAATATATATATATATATATATATATATGTATATGTATATATATATATATATATATATATATATATACAAGTGTTACTGCAGGCTGCCTGTAGTTAATAATTTGTAACCACAAGCTTGTGTGTATCTATTTGGGATATTTGTCTCCCATTGTTCTGGTTTCCATTAAACAATGACAGTTTGGTTTGTGTGTATCTTTCTTCACAGACCAGGGGGTCTGTTCAAACATTGGAATACCAAGACATTGTGTTGGAAAGATGTGCATGTTTGGTTAGATTAGTGTGTGTGTGTGAACAGTGACTCGACACAGGCTGTGGCATGTACTGCATTAATTTCCATTGCAAGTAAGAATCTTTCTGTAATTGCTCATACCACGCCCGTACGCGCACTCCCGTGGGAGGCGATTGTACGCAATTTGCGAGTATGCTGCACGCACGCCAGACTAAGTACATATATGGATGCCATCTGTGTGGTATTTGCATGTGGTGTGTGTATTGCAATATTTTCCGACTTCGACAGTCCACCCTTTAGCAGTCAGCAATAACTGCCACTAATATTAATAACAGAAGAAGAAAAAAATATTTACATGCTATTATTACAATGGGCGAGTATGTACCTTGGAAGAGGGAGAAAAGGTCATAGGTGAGAAATGGATGGCCTAGTGTGATAGGAAAAACGTGTATGTATGAGTAACTGCCTGAGGGGGATGTATCATCGTGCATCACTAGCTTCTAGGCTTTGCGAAGTATTAATTATATTCCTTCTCATCCCGTATTAAGGGTCTGTACATGGTCCAACAAACTCCACCGAGCTATATGATAAATGGGGAGCACATTTATCTGATGATACATCGTGGGGATCCATAAGTGTGAGCAATTATGTGTCCCTATTATCTAATGACTATGTGTGTTTCACTAACCTAGCCCTACAGAGATGAACAGAAGACATGTAACGGTACATACAACAATAAAATTACATTTTTGGTGATTGATGAGTTGGGTTCCGGTTTGTGGATTTCTTTTTTCTGATGCTAGCCTTGGTGAAAGTGATACGCTGATCCTGGAGTCCTACCAACCCGTACTCTCCATCAGAACTCACTCCAGATCCTTGCTCCACCTCTCTGGGACCCTCACAAAAACAAGTTGTCCTTATTAAAACCAAAGTCACTAACAGAACCCAAAACGCAGTCTCTTATAACCGATCCATTTCGTTAGGGGAAAGGAGGAAAAATATGAAGGAGAAAAGAAAGGAAAAATGCAGGGGGAGGTGAAAAAAGAAAATGGTACGACAACCGTTCTAACTCTCGTTACTCTCCGTGCTCAGATACCTTTCAACAGTCCTGCCTCTCAAGTTTCCCGGAACAAGCACTCTAGTGATACGAGGTTCTCTTCCACCTGCTCTTTGTCACGAGTCTTCTCCGGGTCAGCGACCTTCTTGCAATGGGACGAGTGGACCCAAGTCTCTCTCTCGGCAACCTTCAATGCTGTTGTGCTGGTTAACAAAACTTGGTATGGTCCTTCCCACCTGTCTATGAGGCAACCTGAGCGTAAGAAAAATCGAATCATCACATAATCCCCAGGTTCAATGTCATGACAATTACTGTTTGGTAGGTCAGGAATCACCAGCTTTAGATTTCTTTGTTGATTTCTGAGCTGCTGGCTCATCCTAACCAAATATTGCACAGTCACTTCGTTATTACATTTCAAATCATCCTGGGGGTCAATCATTACGTGAGGTTGTCGCCCAAAAAGAACTTCAAAGGGTGATAGGTTAAGTGGTGACCTGGGAGTGGTTCTGATGCTGTACAACACTAGTGGCAATGCCTCTGGCCACAACAATCCAGTTTCAACCATCACTTTGCTAAGCTTGTTCTTAATAGTGCTATTCATTCTCTCCACCTTTGCACTCGCCTGTGGCCGGTACGGAGTATGTAGCTTGCTATTAATACCCATCAGTTTGCACATGACCTGAAAGACTTCACCTGTTAAATGGGTACCCCTATCACTTTCAATTATTCTAGGGATATCATATCTACACACAAATTCCTGCACAATTTTCTTTGCAGTGAACGTAGCAGTATTTGTGGCAGCAGGGAACGCTTCTACCCAGTTGGAAAACACATCAATACAGACTAATACATATTTTAAATTCCTACAGGGTGGTAACTGTATGAAGTCAATTTGTATTACCTGAAAAGGGCCATCTGTCGGAGGGATATGGGATGGTTCTGTTGGTATTGAATTTCCAATATTCTTCCTCTAGCAAGTAAGACATGTCATTGCTCTCTTACCCGCATGAGAAGAGAATCCTGGCGCACACCAGTAGGCTCTCACCAGCAGGCTCTCACCAGCTTACACATACCCTCTTTACCTAGATGAGTCAGACCGTGTGCCGCCTCAGCTAAGCTTGGAAGATATGCTCTGGGGGCCACTGGCTTACAGTGCCCATCTGTCCAAAGGCCCGAAGACTCTCTTCCATATCCCTTCACCTTCCAGACGGACTTCTCCTGCAGGGAACACAAATCTTGCATTTCAATGAGTTGTTGTGTGCTTATTGTGTTAAATGTCATCAGTGGTGTGATGTTGGTTAGTGTGGCTGTACTTGCTGCTGCCTTGGCAGCTTCGTCTGCCCGGCTGTTACCAAGTGACACTGGGTCTTGACTGTAAGTGTGGGCTTTGCACTTGATAACAGCCACTCTGTCGGGGTCTTGTATTGCTGATAGCAATCTTTTGATGTGGGTCGCATGCGCCACGGGTGTGCCAGCTGCTGTCATGAAATTTCTGAGGCGCCATAGGGCCCCGAAATCATGTACCACTCCAAAGGCATACCTAGAAACTGTGTATATATTAGCTGACTTACCCTTGGCCAATTCACACGCTCTGGTTAGGGTGACCAGCTCAGCAACTTGTGCTGAGCGCGGTGGGCCCAGGGGCTCAGCTTCTATGATACTTCTGTCATCTACAACTGCGTACCCAGTGCACAGGTCTCCCGTGTCCGTCTGTCTGTGGCAACTACCGTCAGTGTAGAAGGTAAAATCTAAGTTTTCCAGTGGGTTGTCACTAATGTCAGGTCTCGCAGTGAAAGTCTGGTTCAGATATTCCATACAATCATGCGTATCAGTGTCTGCACTAAATCCTCCTTCACCATCATTCTCATCCTCCACCTTTTGTGCCTGTCCAGGCACACTTGGCAGATAAGTTGCAGGATTTAGTGCGCTGCATCTCTTTATAGTGATGTTTACAGGGGCCATTAGTGCTAATTCCCACTTTGTAAATCGTGCCGATGAGACATGTCTGGTTTGGGCGGAGTTCAGTAAGGCTGATAATGCATGAGGTGTATGGATGGTCAGGTTGTGTCCTAACACTACGTCTTCGCTCTTACTCACTAGCAAAGCTATCGCTGCAACACTTCGCAAGCATGTGGGGAGAGACCGTGCTACAGTGTCCAAGTGTGCACTGTAGTATGCTACTGGTCTGCTGGCATCACCATGTTTCTGTGTTAAAACACCTGCCGCACACCCAGCACTCTCTGTACCGTACAATTCAAAGGGTTTCCCATAATCTGGCATACCTAATGCAGGTGCCTGTGATAGGCACTGTTTGAGTCTCTCAAATGCCAGTTTGGACTCATCTGTGTGCGAAATCCGATCTGGTTTGTTTGAAGAGACCATCTCTTGCAAAGGTAAAGCCATTATGGAGAACCCTGGGATCCAGTTTCGGCAGTACCCACACATTCCTAGGAAAGTGCGGATCTGTTGCTGGGTTTGTGGCAGAGTCATGTTGCGAATCGCTTCTATCCTATCAGCAGTGAGGTGTCGTTGTCCTTGTGTCAAGCAGTGCCCCAAATACCTCACCCTTTTACTGCACAACTGTAATTTATCCTTTGAAACCTTGTGTCCTGTCTGGGAGAGGTGAAGCAGCAGCTGCTTCGTATCTGCCAAGGACGTTTCAAATGAGTCAGAGCACAACAATAAGTCATCAACATACTGTATTAGCACTGAGCCATTTTCAGGTTGAAAGGATTGCAAACAGTCATGCAGTGCTTGGGAGAAGATACTTGGGCTGTCAATGAAGCCTTGGGGAAGTGGAGTCCAGGTGTACTGTACTCCCCTGTAAGAGAAGGTGAAAAGGTACTGACTGTCAGGGTGGAGAGGGACAGAAAAGAAGGCAGAACAGAGATCAATGACAGTGAAGTATGAAGAGGTTGCGGGGATCTGCATCAAGATGACAGCTGGATTGGGCACTACGGGGAATTGACTCTCAACTATTTTGTTCACCCCTCTTAAATCCTGCACTAGCCGGTAACCCCTCCCCCCACTCTTTTTCACAGGGAAGATGGGACTATTGGCTGTGCTGGACGTCCTGATTAGGATGCCCTGTTGTAGCAAGCGCTCTATGACGGGGTACACTCCTAATTCTACCTCTGGCTTCAGAGGATACTGAGGGATTTTTGGAGCTATCCTACCATCTTTTACTTGTACTACTACTGGGGCTACATTCGCCATCAATCCAGTGTCTTGTCCATCTTTGGTCCAAAGGGAACCCGGTATTTGTGAGATCATTTCCTCTACCTTTGATGGACACTTGTCTATAACAGCAGAGTGCGACATTAGCCTTTGAGGGGTGTCTAATATATCTTGTACTTCTTGAACGTGATTCTCGGGTATATCCAAGAAGACACCCTCAGGAGTACAATATATGACACACCGCATTTTACACAATAAATCTCTGCCGAGCAGATTAGTCGGAGCCGATGCAGCCAGCAGAAAAGAGTGTTTGGTCTGCAGGGGCCCTATCGTAATCTCTGCCGGTCTACTCAAAGGGTAGTGTTGCACCATTCCTGTTACTCCCATAGCCGAAATGGTTTTGCCCGTGGTCAGTAAATTGGTTGGAGCTTTGAGTACAGATCTGGCCGCCCCTGTATCTACAAGAAATGGTTGTAGTGTTCCTGCTACTTTGACCAAGACCTCAGGTTCATTCCCAGGGCCAGCGATCAGCTTCACAGGCTGCAGACTACAGGTGTGGCCTAACCTCTATTGGGGCCGTCGACCCACCCTTTGGGCGTTGGCGGCTATGATATGTGAGGGGGATAACGGTAAGTCTTCGGGGGCTCGCCAGTCCTCCCGTGGTGGATACCTCCTTGTTTCCCCTCTATGCGGCTCGTACTCTCTCCTGTATGATCCCTGATCTCCTCTATGTGTATAATTACTTTGCTCGTGTTCTTGTCTAGGGGGTCTGAATTTTTGTGTGCTGTTACAATTGCTGGCATAATGCCCTTCCCTTTTACACAGATAACAAACTCTTGGCTTTTTCCATGTGTCAGGGGCCTGGGGTTTTGGTCGAGTTGGTGCTCCTTCCAGTGCTTGGATGCTCATAACCATCAACCGCTCCCCTTGTGCCTCCCTGGTTTTCTGGATATTACGGTCGTGCTCCAGTGCTGATTCCCTAAGTGCAGTCACCGTAATACCCCTCCAGTTTGGCATAGAAGTTTGCACCCTGGTTTTCAGTGCCTCCTTCAATCCCTCCATTAATACAGAGACAGCTACTTCCCTGTGGTTGACATTGTCTCTAATATCCTCAACCCCAGTGAATTTAGCCATTTCCATCAAAGCTCTGTGGAAATATTCGGATGCCAGTTCATTCTCTTTCTGTCTTATGGAAAAAATCTTATTCCATCTAACTACGGCTGGGAAATACAAACCTAGTTGTATATTGATTTGCCTGACATTCTCCTGATTGTAAGCATCAGTGAGTGGCACTTCTGCATCTAGGTTGCAGTCTGTAATAAAATTTGGGATGTCAATGTTAGAGGGGAGACTCGCTCGCAACACCGTCCGCCAATCTTTGTTTGTTGGTTCTTGGGAAAGTCCTAAATCTTTTATATATTTCTGGCATCCAACTAAATACTTTCTGGGGTCAGGGAATTCTGCCATAATTGACCTCAGCTCCATATGGGACCAGGGACAGTACATTGCAATGTTCCTGATTGGGGTCACCCCCTGAGTGTCAGTTCTCCCGTTAGGGACTGCAATCACCCTAACTGGATGCAACTCAACCACATCTTTCTTGTTTGTCTCTACAATACGGGGAGTCACTGTTTCTGCATAATGGACGGTACCGTACTTACCAGTCGCCACCATCTCATCTGCCCCCTCACTGGCTGATATGGCCACTGCCTTTGGTGGTTGGGCAATGCTCACCCTTGTGTCGTGTATGGTGGCAGCCAGGGCAAGGGCTAAAATCATGCTAGGCTCATCCTCTACGTTGCTGTAATCTTGGGGAGAAGGTAAAACAGGGTACAAGGTACAAGCGTTAGTTTTAATACATTCGCTGCGCATTTCCCTGACCTCTACCTTTGTATCATTGGTGGTGACACTCCTCTCTCCATCAACATATGGTGGTGGTGGTGCTGTCGCATTCACGCTTCTGCCTGGTTTGGAACTTGCTGTGCGAGCAAGCTCCCTTTGCACATCCCCCTCTTGTTGCCACAAGTTTAAACAATCTGTATGCCTTACCCTTTGCTTTCTGGATTTGAGCAGACATATTCTAATCCTTACATTGTGTAGTACCTCTGGATCAAAACTACCTATCCCAGGAAATGATGCTTTATCCCCCACAGTCATTCGTGTCCATTCATCACAAAAGGTCTCAGTATGGGGACCATACTTCCCCCACATTACCAACCGAGCAGACCCCCTGGGTCTCAATTCTGCTGTCTGAACCCTGACTGAGGAACGTCCCTGTGTTGTGCACTTGGCTCCCATTGTGGACCCTTTTAACACGGGAAAACTTCCTAAAATGCTCCAAACACAGTAGTCTAACGGTGGAAGTCCTCAAAGTTCTTCCACTAACTTCTTCTGCTCCGAGTACCACGGATCCGCCCTGTTTAGCAGACACGCGTAGCCAGTGCAGGCCCTACTTTGGCCTATATCCCCTGGGCCTTTAGGAGTAACTTACCGTACCCAGTGAATATCTGCCTAAAAGACAATTTTTACACAAATCACGCTTGCATGTGCTTTACACAACGCGTATGATGACGAGGTTTACGCACAAATATGCAAAACTTTGTATCACGTTGCGCCACGTATCGCTCACACAACCGTGCGGTCCAATCTTACAGCTTATAGACACTTGCTATCTATAAGTTGTAGGATCACTGGAGTCTTCACACTGTGCTCCAAAACAGCCGGAGTGTAATACCAAGAAAAAAAACCTTTAAAACAACAACTTCACAAAGCTTTATCACACTCCGTTGCACGTGTTCACCTAGACCGTGCTCACCAAGTTCACCGTGTTCACCGAGTTCACCAAGTCCACCAAGCAGGGTTCAATACATTCACACCTTTTTCAGCCCACACTAGCACTCTATAGTTTTCTGATCAGAAAAATATCCTTCCCTGTTAACTGATAGCTTTCCCCAGAGGTAACACACTTTATCAATGTTATTCTAATCTGCGTTTGAAACCGGATAGTTATGTGCTATTTGTAGATAAACATCTACTACTCCGCTTTAAATAGAACTATTGTGTGGTTTGTCCTTGGCTTTAGCGATCTTATGCAACTTGCGTAATTACGCAACCGCACGAGCCTTTTCACGCTTGTGCGTGCTCACATACTTTGTCCGGGCCACGTGAACAAAAGTGCGCCCGCACTAAAACAAATCACACAGTATAAATGTGAGCGATATAAACTATTGTCGCTCACGAACACACCCAACAATTGCTCTGTTTTAACCTAAAATACTAGGCCAGAGCTGCGTTTTGTGTTCTTACAACTATATCATTAACACGGTTACTTCAAATGTATATAGCAACACAGATGTATCCAGTTTCACACAAACCTATAAATGACCGTTACAACCTATGGCAACAATATGTGGGATGGATGCAAAGTATGGGTACGCTGTGTGCGCCTTTATGCAAAGTCACATGTGCAAAAGAAAAAAAAAGAAGAAAAAAACAAAAAAACTTTTAAATTGCTTTTTTTCCCCTTTGTCCTTGCAGTTCACGCCAGCATCCCTAACCAATGCAGTACAGGCGCGGTTCAGCAGCACAAGATAGCTCAACACAATATAATAATGCTAATCCACCCTAGCTGCTGGCAAGCGCCTGTACTGTTGTGCAAAAGCCGGGTATGAGACGAGCCGGACGATGTCCCCAATTGAGAAGTTCGATAGACTTCTTGGAAAAACAGCCACTAACCCCTATTGCACACTGTAACTGAAGCCGCTGCGGCTGCTGTAATAAATACTCTGTCCCCAGTTAGCGCACACACGCTGGAATAGCCGTGCAGCTTACACTCAGTGCATACACACAGACCGACACGCTGAGAGCACGAGGCAGCTCTAGGTGTGGCAATTATACTATACAAACGCTCAACAGAAACTGAATGCGACACCAGTATTTGATTGTATGTTGTGGTCCAAAGCAGCAACAAGTAATAATATATTTGTAAAAGGGGTTTACAATAAGTTAAAATATAATGGTACAACACAATACAATTCAATCACAGAGAGAGAGTCACACCCAATGATACGTACGCTTTGTTCGCCTGCGCAACCCGGATCCGGTCCTCTAGTCGATCTGGCAAGATGAACTATGAGTTTTTTTAAAAGCAGAGAGAGAGAGCGACCGGCCCAGGTGCAAGGTTTATATACCCTTGCCTAAAATACAATACAATGGGGTTGTATGCTCTCCACTGATTGGTTGGAGGGATGGTCGTTTACAGTACAGGAGAGGTCATTGGTCGGTTTGAAGAGATGGGCGATGCCTTGATCCAGGGGTGTGTAGCTCTGGATTCCAGCCGCATACCAAATACATAATAAACACAAATATACCTTTAATCTGCCTTTGCGAATAACTATTCGCAGCGACATGCGATCTACTCCAAACCAACACCGGATTATTACTCATAATTATCCGAACACATAGATACCATGCATGATGCTCTGATCAGTTACTGTCCCCTCGTATACTGTAAAGGTGTATAATTCCCTTGTTGTGCCTTGCAAATAAGTAAAAGTTGCATGAGGGGAAAGGGCAGACTATGTGCAATGTGTGCACCAAGTTTGGGAAACATGCAATGTGTGACAGATATTTCCATGTTCATTAGATTACCCTGTCATGCTATCTTCAAGCAACATGATCCTACACATGAAATGACCAACCATTCTCAAGATACACACAAAAATATATATATATATATATATATATATATATGTATATATATATATATATATATATATATATATACAAGTGTTACTGCAGGCTGCCTGTAGTTAATAATTTGTAACCACAAGCTTGTGTGTATCTATTTGGGGTATTTGTCTCCCATTGTTCTGGTTTCCATTAAACAATGACAGTTTGGTTTGTGTGTATCTTTCTTCACAGACCAGGGGGTCTGTTCAAACATTGGAATACCATGACATTGTGTTGGAAAGATGTGCATGTTTGGTTAGATTAGTGTGTGTGTGTGAACAATGACTCGACACAGGCTGTGGCATGTACTGCATTAATTTCCATTGCAAGTAAGAATCTTTCTGTAATTGCTCATACCACGCCCGTACGCGCACTCCCGTGGGAGGCGATTGTACGCAATTTGCGAGTATGCTGCACGCACGCCAGACTAAGTACATATATGGATGCCATCTGTGTGGTGTTTGCATGTGGTGTGTGTATTGCAATATTTTCCGACTTCGACACTGGCCACACAGGTGTGTGTGTGTGTGTGTGTGTGTGTGTGTGTATATGTGTGTGTGTGTGTATATATATATATATATATATATATATATATATATATACATATACAATATTCAGTGGCACTCAGGGATGCAAAATACAATATGAAGTAGCAGGGCAGATATACACATATAGATGGGATCCGTTCAGGTTTAGGATGTGTATGTGTCCTAGATTTAGGATGTGGAGGGGTGTGTGATTATTTGGGTGCAATGGGGGCACTGTGCTGGGGAGGATCTGGTGAGGGGGACCTGCTCGGGGCCAGGGAAATGGATACCTAGCAACAGTGCCATAAATAGACATTTTAGCGCTGTGTGCAAGAAACAGCATCGGCGCTCCCCCTTTATGTAAAACAGGGGCAGTGCATGCCATAGGCACGTGGAAAAAATATAGGGGCATGGCTTCATGGGAAAGGAGTGTGGCCACAAAATAATACCAATTCATATTACGGTGCACAGTAGTCTCCATTATTCAAATTACACCGCACAGTAGTGCCACTACACCAGGTAGAGCCCCTTTTACACATTACGGCGAACAGATTCCCCTTTTTACACATTACCGCTGACAGTGTCCACCTTTTTCACATTACGGCCGACAGCGTCCCCTTTTTTACACATTATGGCTGACAGAGTAACCTTTTTTACACATTACGGCAGCCAGTCCTCCTTTTTACACATTACGGCAGACATCGTTCACTTTTTACACATTACGGCAGACAGCGTCCCCTTTTTACACATTACGGCAGACAGAATAGATAGATAGACAGACAGACAGAAAGAACAGATGATACTTACTGTCTCTCAGCTGGCTCAGGCAGTCAGGCTCCTCGGTGCAGGCAGTCAGGCAGATCCCACGCAGTGGAGATGGAGGAGGGAGCCGCAGCAGTGCAATGTAATTGGTGGTGGCGCCGCAGCAGGTGTCCCTCTCCTTTCACATAGGCTGGCCGCCACCACTGTGATGAGGGAAGCACATCCCAGTATTCACAGCGGCGGTGGCCAGCCTATATAGAAGGAGAGGGACAACTGCAGCGGCGCCGCCACCAATTACATTGTGCTGCTGCGGCTCCCGAGTACCTCTGCCTCCTCCTCCTTCTCGCCCTGGCTGCTTTCCTGCGTTCTGCTGCTCCCCTCCTCTTTGTTGGCCCACAGCACACAGCGGCAGGCAGAATGTAATGAGTCGGTTTGACTCATTACATGCTGCTGGCTTTAGGCATCTTTACAGCAGTGGGCCCCAGTGCAAGTTACCGCTTGCACTGGTGGTAGTTCTGCCACTGACTGGACTGGACTTATACAGCAGCACTGGACTTATGGCAGCACAGGACACCACCACTGTGACTGGACTGATGCAGCACAAGACACCACCACTGGACTGATGCAGCACTAGACAGCACCACTGGAATGATACAAAAGAGTAGGATGCCACCCCACGCGCCACGCCACTTTCCCACACAGACACTGAGGAGACACATCCTCTCGCTACACTCTCCAGGAATGGAGTGAAAATGGCGGCGACACGCGGCTCCTTATATGGAATCCAAAACCCACGAGAATCCGACAGCAGGATGATGATGTTTTGCCTTGTTCTGGTTTCCGATTCTGGCACGAAAACCCGAACCGGACTCGGAGCGTGAAGTTTGGGGGGGTTCGGTTCTCAGGGAACCGAACCCGCTCATCCCTAAAAAAAATGCAAAAAACACTAATTTTTCGTGCCAGCGGCACTATCACAGGTAATTGGATACCCCAATGTAGGAAAAGTATAGTACCGTGAATGGTATATATACATTTCAGTATCAGCAGTCATAAAAATCAAATAAGCAGTAGGGCAGCAGAAAACAAAGGTTACTGTAGGTGCTGTTATAGACTAGTGATGTGCACCGGAAATTTTTCGGGTTTTGTGTTTTGGTTTTGGATTCGGTTCAGCTGCCGTGTTTTGGATTCGGATGCGTTTTGGCAAAACCTCCCTGAAAATTTTTTGTCGGATTCGGGTGTGTTTTGGATTCAGAATCAGAATCAGAATCAGGTTTATTGGCCAGGTATACTTGCGTATACTAGGAATTTGTCTTCGGTTTGCTTTACAACAGCCAAGTAGGTAACAGATAAGCAGGTGGGGGGGTAAGTAAAGTCACACAGATAGGTATACGGTAGGAACACAAGTGAGTTACATGTACGTCTAGTCAGTCAATGTTCAGGAGTTCAGCAGGCGGACCGCTTGGGGAAAGAAACTTTTGATGCTACTGGCGGACCTGGCGGGGACGGCCCTGTAACGCCTGCCTGAAGGAAGCAAGTTAAACATGCTGTGGCCAGGGTGTAGCTGGTCTTTTACTATCTTCATTGCCCGCTTTTTAGCTCTGGACAAGTACAGGTCCTGGACTGAGGGAAGGTCGGCCCCGATGATCTTCTCTGCGGTTCTAAACACCTTTTGGAGCCTGCATCTGTCCCTCGCGCTGGCGGAGCTGTACCATACGAGTATCGAGGAGCACAGTACCGACTCCACAATCGCGGAGTAGAAGAGGAGCAGAAGCTTCTGTGGGATGTTGAACTTCCTTAGTTGCCTGAGAAAGAACAACCTCTGCTGCGCTTTCCCAACAGTGGCGTCAGCGTTGGACCCCCATTTAAGGTCCCGGGAGATTGTGGTCCCTAGAAACTTGAAGGAGTCCACTAGCGATACCACACTGTCAGCAATCGTTAGCGGAGGTGCACTAGATGACTTCTTCCTGAAGTCCACTATCATCTCGACAGTTTTGAGGGGGTTGAGCTCGAGATTGTTGTAGATGCACCACTGGGCCAGCCGGTCTACTTCAAGTCTATAGGCCGATTCGTCCCCATCCTTGATGAGGCCGATGACGGTGGTGTCATCGGCGAATTTGATGATCCTTACTGATTGCGCCTCTGAGGTACAGTCATTTGTGTACAGGGAGAAGAGCAGGGGTGAGAGTACACAGCCCTGAGGGGCCCCTGTACTAATGGACCGCGCTTGAGAGGTTTTTTACAAAAAACCCTCAAAAACAGCTTAAATCATAGAATTTGGGGGTCATTTTGATCCCATAGTATTATTAACCTCAATAACCTTAATTTACACTAATTTTCAGTCTATTCTGAACACCTCACACCTCACAATATTATTTTTAGTCCTAAAATTTGCACCGAGGTCGCTGGATGGATAAGCTAAGCGACACAAGTGACCGACACAAACACCTGGCCCATCTAGGAGTGGCACTGCAGTGTCAGACAGGATGGCACTTCAAAAAAATTGTCCCCAAACAGCACATGATGCAAAGAAAAAAAGAGGCGCACCAAGGTCGCTGTGTGACTAAGCTAAGCGACACAAGTGGCCGACACAAACACCTGGCCCATCTAGGAGTGGCACTGCAGTGTCAGGCAGGATGGCACTTCAAAAAAATTGTCCCCAAACAGCACATGATGCAAAAAAAAATGAAAGAAAAAAGAGGTGCAAGATGGAATTGTCCTTGGGACCTCCCACCCACCACACTTTAACGAACTCATCATTTCAGCGACAGGGTCTGCCACACGACTGTGACTGAAATGACTGGTTGGTTTGGGCCCCCACCAAAAAAGAAGCAATCAATCTCTCCTTGCACAAACTGGCTCTACAGAGGCAAGATGTCCACCTCATCATCATCCTCCGATTCCTCACCCCTTTCACTGTGTACATCCCCCTCCTTACAGATTATTAATTCGTCCCCACTGGAATCCACCATCTCAGATCCCTGTGTACTTTCTGGAGGCAATTGCTGGTGAATGTCTCCATGGAGGAATTGATTATAATTCATTTTGATGAACATCATCTTCTCCACATTTTCTGGAAGTAACCTCGTACGCCGATTGCTGACAAGGTGAGCGGCTGCACTAAACACTCTTTCGGAGTACACACTGGAGGGAGGGCAACCCGTGAATCCTGGTTAAGCGAATTAAGGGCTCCATCCACAAGTCCCACATGCCTAGCGGAATCGCTCTGTTTTAGCTCCTCCTTCAATGTCTCCAGCTTCTTCTGCAAAAGCCCGATGAGGGGAATGACCTGACTCAGGCTGGCAGTGTCTGAACTGACTTCACGTGTGGCAAGTTCAAAGGGTTGCAGAACCTTGCACAACGTTGAAATAATTCTCCACTGCGCTTGAGTCAGGTGCATTCCCCCTCCTTTGCCTATATCGTGGGCAGATGTATAGGCTTGAATGGCCTTTTGCTGCTCCTCTATCCTCTGAAGCATATAGAGGGTTGAATTCCACCTCGTTACCACCTCTTGCTTCAGATGATGGCAGGGCAGGTTCAGGAATGTTTGGTGGTGCTCCAGTCTTCGGCACGCGGTGGCTGAATGCCGAAAGTGGCCCGGAATTCTTCGGGCCACCGACAGCATCTCTTGCACGCCCCTGTAGTTTTTTAAATAATTCTGCACCACCAAATTCAATGTATGTGCAAAACATGGGACGTGCTGGAATTTGCCCAGATGTAATGCACGCACAATATTGGTGGCGTTGTCCGATGTCACAAATCCCCAGGAGAGTCCAATTGGGGTAAGCCATTCTGCAATGATGTTCCTCAGTTTCCGTAAGAGGTTGTCAGCTGTGTGCCTCTTATGGAAAGCGGTGATACAAAGCGTAGCCTGCCTAGGAACGAGTTGGCGTTTGCGAGATGCTGCTACTGGTGCCGCCGTTGCTGTTCTTGCTGCGGGAGGCAATACATCTACCCAGTGGGCTTTCACATTCATATAGTCCTGAGTCTGCCCTGCTCCACTTGTTCACATGTCCGTGGTTAAGTGGACATTGGGTACAACTGCATTTTTTAGGACACTGGTGACTCTTTTTCTGACGTCTCTGTACATTTTCGGTATCGCCTGCCTAGAGAAATGGAACCTAGATGGTATTTGGTACCAGGGACACAGTGCCTCAAACAAGTCTCTAGTTGCCTCTGAATTAACGGTGGATACCGGAACCACGTTTCTCACCGCCCAGGCTGACAAGACCTGAGTTATCCGCTTTGTAACATGATGACTGCTGTGATATTTCATCTTCATCGCAAAGGACTGTTGGACAGTCAATTGCTTACTGGAAGTAGTACAAGTGGTCTTCCGACTTCCCCTCTGGGATGACGATCGACTCCCAGCAGCAACAACAGCAGCGCCAGCAGCAGTAGGCGTTACACTCAAGGATGCATCGGAGGAATCCAAGCAGGAGAGGACTCGTCAGACTTGCCAGTGACATGGCCTGCAGGACTATTGGCTTTCCTGTGTAAGGTGGAAATTGACACTGAGGGAGTTGGTGGTGTGGTTTGCAGGAGCTTGGTTACAAGAGGAAGGGATTTAGTGGTCAGTGGACTGCTTCCGCTGTCATCCAAAGTTTTTGAACTTGTCACTGACTTCTGATGAATGCGGACCAGGTGACGTATAAGGGAGGATGTTCCGAGGTGGTTAACGTCCTTACCCCTACTTATTACAGCTTGACAAAGGCAACACACGGCTTGACACCTGTTGTCCGCATTTGTGTTGAAATAATTCCACACCGAAGAGCTGATTTTTTTGTATTTTGACCAGGCATGTCAATGGCCATATTCGTCCCACGGACAACAGGTGTCTCCCCGGGTGCCTGACTTAAACAAACCACCTCACCATCAGAATCCTCCTTGTCAATTTCCTCCCCAGCGCCAGCAACACCCATATCCTCATCCTGGTGTACTTCAACAGTGACATCTTCAATTTGACTATCAGGAACTGGACTGCGGGTGCTCCTTCCAGCACTTGCAGGGGGCGTGCAAATGGTGGAAGGCGCAAGCTCTTCCCGTCCAGTGTTGGGAAGGTCAGGCATCGCAACCGACACAATTGGACTCTCCTTGGGGATTTGTGATTTAGAGGAACGCACAGTTCTTTGCTCTAGCGAGAGGATGAGTGCTTCCATCCTCATGTGAATCTGAACCACTAGCCATGAACATAGGCCAGGGCCTCAGCCGTTCCTTGCCACTCCGTGTCGTAAATAGCATATTGGCAAGTTTACGATTCTCATCAGACGCTTTCAATTTTGATTTTTGGGTCATTTTACTGAACTTTTGTTTTTTGGATTTTACATGCTCTCTACTATGACATTGGGCATCGGCCTTGGCAGACGACGTTGATGGCATTTCATTGTCTCGGCCATGACTAGTGGCAGCAGCTTCAGCACGACGTGGAAGTGGATCTTGATCTTTCCCTATTTTAACCTCCACATTTTTGTTCTCCATTTTTTTAATGTGTGGAATTATATGCCAGTATCAATAGCAATGGCCTACTACTATATATACTGCGCACAACTGAAATGCACCACAGGTATGGATGGATAGTATACTTGACGACACAGAGGTAGGTAGAGCAGTGGCCTTCCGTACCGTACTGCTATATATACTGGTGGTCACTGTCAGCAAACTGCAAAACTAAAATGCACCACAGGTATAGAATCTAGATGGATAGTATACTTGATGACACAGAGGTAGGTAGAGCAGTGGCCTTCCGTACCGTACTGCTATATATTATATACTGGTGGTCACTGTCAGCAAAACTCTGCACTGTACTCCTCCTATATAATACTGCTGGTCCCCAGTCCCCACAATAAAGCAGTGTGAGCACAGATATATGCAGCACACTGAGCACAGATATGGAGTGTTTTTCAGGCAGACAACGTATACTGGTGGTCACTGGTCAGCAAAACTCTGCACTGTACTCCTCCTATATAATATACTGGTGGTCCCCAGTCCCCACAATAAAGTAGTGTGAGCACAGGTATATGCAGCACACTGAGCACAGATATGGAGTGTTTTTCAGGCAGACAACGTATACTGGTGGTCACTGGTCAGCAAAACTCTGCACTGTACTCCTCCTATATAATATACTGGTGGTCCCCAGTCCCCACAATAAAGCAGTGTGAGCACAGATATATTCAGCACACTGAGCACAGATATGGAGTATTTTTCAGGCAGACAACGTATACTGGTGGTCACTGTAAGCAAAACTCTGCACTGTACTCCTCCTATATAATATACTGGTGGTCCCCAGTCCCCACAATAAAGCAGTGTGAGCACAGATATATGCAGCACACTGAGCACAGATATGGAGTGTTTTTCAGGCAGACAACGTATACTGGTGGTCACTGTCAGCAAAACTCTGTACTGTACTCCTCCTATATAATACTGCTGGTCCCCAGTCCCCACAATAAAGCAGTGTGAGCACAGATATATGCAGCACACTGAGCACAGATATGGAGTGTTTTTCAGGCAGACAACGTATACTGGTGGTCACTGTCAGCAAAACTCTGCACTGTACTCCTCCTATATAATATACTGGTGGTCCCCAGTCCCCACAATAAAGCAGTGTGAGCAGTAGCACAGATATATGCAGCACACTGAGCAGAGATATGGAGTGTTTTTCAGGCAGACAACGTATACTGGTGGTCACTGTCAGCAAAACTCTGCACTGTACTCCTCCTATATAATACAGCTGCTCCCCAGTCCCCACAATTAAGCAGTGTGAGCACAGATATATGCAGCACACTGAGCATAGATATGGAGTGTTTTTCAGGCAGACAACGTATACTGGTGGTCACTGTCAGCAAAACTCTGCACTTTACTCCTCCTATATAATACAGCTGCTCCCCAGTCCCCACAATTAAACAATAAGCACAAATATTTTTGCATCAAGAATTCAAGATTAATAAACGGAGAAGACGCCAGCCATGTCCTCTCCCTAACATTTCCAATGCACGAGTGAAAATGGCGGCGACGCGCGGCTGCTTATATAGAATCCAAATCTCGCGAGAATCCGACAGCGGGATGATGACGTTCGGGAGCGATCGGGTTAACCGAGCCATACGGGAGAATCCGAGTATGCCTCGGACCCGTGTAAAATGGGTGAAGTTCTAGGGGGAGGGGGTTCGGTTTCCGAGGAACCGAACCCGCTCATCACTATTATAGACAGTAGGGAGGAGATGATGGCATACAGTAAGTAAGTGAAGAAAAGCACATGAGGGATGAGGGCCTGCTTGTAACAGCTTACATTCTAAAGGGGAGGGACAGGGGCAGAGAAAGCTGGGCAAAAGGGTGCTTATCGCAGTGCTGCAGGCTGGCGAGATTATCACAGGGCACACTGCAGAATTTTTTCACTTTTTTTTTTTTAGTAAATTTGGATACATCAAATTTCCTTTGTAAGTATGTGGAATGTGATGTGGGTTACTAAAAAAAAAAGTGAATTAAAGGGTTTGGAGCAGTTTTTCATGAAAACTGCTCCAAATGCCCTTTAATACATTTAGGTGATAATAAAATATTGTGAAAAGGATGTGAAAACACCCTTTTTCACATTATTTTAGTAAAAATAATTTTGCTAAATAGACCCCTTAGTGGTGAGTCAGTGAGTGAGTGAGTGAGTGAGGGCTTTTGCATAGATAGATTGATAGATAAAGGGACTGATGAACACTTGCGGCAAGATGCGTACAGCACTGCATGCAGCAAATATTCTGAATACACAACAGTTTTCATCCACCTCAGCATCAGGTCGAAAATGTGAAAGATTTAAACCATCTTTCTTTCTTTTTTTTTCTTTTTTTCTAAGAACATCCTGTCACAAAGCAAGTAAAGACACAAATTAAAATGTGCAGGGTATTTATGCCTTATGGCAATTATGGATGTTGTTTGTAAAATGTAGATAAATAACAATCATAACACACATATAAAAATTTATCTCAGCGATAAAAAGAATGTGAAAATGAATTTGCATGGTGTAATCACTAATCACACGCCAGCATTTTGCAATATTTTATGAACTGTAACAATGTTGACATGAAAAAAATCATTATGCTTGAAAGAAGAGGAAGGTCTGATAATACGCAGAGAAGTGATAATAAGGTAACATTAAAGACTCAGCAGAAGGAGGACACAATGTTTGCTGAGCTGCATGGAAAATACAATAAAATGAAGCATGCAGATTAATACCATTGCCTCGTTATATTTCTGGTGGAAGCTTATAATGCTCTCTTGAAATAAGTGTTTCCAATTATTTGAAGATATAATGAACTCATTGTAAAACAATGCACAGTATTCTGAAAATTTATTAAAGTACAGAACATGTTTGCAGACCCATGGTATCTGTATTCAAAGGTGGACTCACTAGTGCCACAGACGCTCTCCTGTGTAGAGAGACACCCACCGCTGACAGCTCTGATCCGCACATAGCCAGATTAAGGGGGATAGCAAGGCTTACTGTACCCCGGACCCCCTTTATCAGCCCCCCCCCTCCCCCGGCCAGAGTACATTGACATCACTAGCTTTCCCTCATAAGCAGCAGCAGAACCAGCAGCCAGAATGCGAGCAGGACAGTATGCAGTGCAGGCAGAGATACAGGAATATCACGTTTCATGAGTTACCGATGGAGCTTTCTGACCAGAGGAGAGATAGATGGTTGGAGAGAGCTGTAAGTGACACAGGGATCCCAGCTTCTCCTCCTCCCCACCTGGGTGTCTGAGTCCTGTGTAAACTGTTATGCAACTAAACCATAAGGGCCTAAAGATAGAGACACACAGAGAGTCCTCCTGAGTCCTGTCCCAGTATGTAAGCAGTACAGAGGCTGCTGCTATTCTTGCGTGTAGATAAATTATTTTATTTTTCTATGTGTATTTTAAGGTTAAGTTGTCTTTGTTCCACTACAAGAAAAGTTTATAAAATAGTTGTCTTTCAATTAGGTGGAGCTATAAACAGTACCCAGGCATTATTAAACTATTTGTTAAAACTAATATACACCGTTGGTTTAAATTTAATATACACAATCCATACCTCTGACCATGACCCATTCCATGAAGGACAAAATGCTCTCTACCTGGACTTTCTTCTTAGTTAATGATTGCAATCACCTGTGTTGAAGTACCTTTCTTATCAATTAAACAGTTCAACACAGGTGACGCCAATCATATATTAAATTAAAAGTCCAGGTAGAGAGCATTTTGTCCCTCCTGGAATGGGACATGTTGGGAGGTATGCACAATTTAATCTACATCCCCCACCTTCCATCGGGGCTCCCCTTTCTTAAGTGCCCTGGGCACCCCAAGGCTTAAAACGGCCCTGGATCCACCGCTTGTGTAGAAAGACGTAGAACTGGACACACATTTGATGCACCACCGGACCTCTGAGCAACCAATGTCCATCGTAACTAAGCCACTGGGGCCACTGAAACTGCACGCGAGGGCACAGTAGCAAGACCACTGAAGCAAATGCGCATTGCAGCTCATATGCATGCACACATCAGCCAGCTGCGGAAATATCAAATGTCCATCTCTAAACCAAGCCCTTATAAGTTCATTCAAGTGTTTGGGTCTTTCTGAAATTATGTCCAGTTTAATATGGAGCGTTTGTCTATTAATTATGCAGAAAGTCAGCTGACAAAATACCAGTTGTTGGAATGATTTAATTGCATGTGTTTGGTACACAACCTATTTATTATTGAGCAAATCATATTGATGGGTTGGGTATACTAACAGTCAAAATACCAACAACAGGAACCTGGCGGCCACAATCCCGATGGAGCATGGTATTATTATTCTACCCCTAACCCAACCCTCCTGCAGCCTATTCCTAACCTCCCCCTCCCGCAGCCTAACCCTAACTGTCCCCTCTCACAGCCTGTCCCTAACCTCCCCCTTCCGCAGCCTAACCTTAACTATCCTCTCCCACAGCCTAACCCTAACCTCTTCCTTCTGTAACCTAACCCTAATCCAGTGGTGCCATGGGGGTGGAGCAGGTACTATTTACCCAGTGTCCCAGAGGGGGCTCAAGTTCTCCCTCCTTTCCTACCTGGCAGCAGCACTTGCAGCTCTTCTCCTCAACCTACCACATGCTGCTGTGTGCCAGGCTGCAGTGTGGCCAAGGAGGCACTTAGAGAAAAATAAAGATAAAATAGTACTTTAAGTGTGCATAACCACGCCTCCAATGATTAGGCCACTCCCCCAATAAGTACCTGGTCCCATACAGGCTTTCTACTGCCCTGTCCTAACCTCTCCCTCCCACAGCCCAACCTTAACTGTCCCACAACCTCCCCCTCCCACAGCCAAATCCTAACCTCCCCCTCATACAGCCTAACCATAACTGTCCCCTCCCACAGCCTAACCCTAACCCAAACCTCCCGCCGCCCAACCCTAACCTCCTCTTCTAGCAGCCTAACTCTAACTGACAGGTCTGTAGAAAGTATTCCCAGGCCCCTTCAATGAAAGGGGTGTGGCGTAGTTGCAGAGGTGTCACATTATAAATATCTGAAATATTATGAAAGATATTATTTTCATGCAGCAGAAATAAATACTCATTTAGCATTTATAACATGACTTATACAGTGTATTGTTATTGTATCATCATTCAAACAAAATATTTCCGCTAATAATTCACACTGCATGCATCACACTACGAATTCTAAATACTAAATCTTTCATCGAATTTCTAATGTAATAAGTATCTTTCTTTTTTTTAAATCCCAAGATACAGTATAGCTAAATGACATTATTGCTAATAGAATCACATTATCAGGCTTCATTGAACTGTAGGTTATGGACCACTGTTGATCTTTTTTTTTTTCAGTGGGATTCAGATCGTACTGTAAATGGGCGCATTAAGGAAGGGGAGTCTCTCTCTGCGGCAGACTTACAAGTAGACTCTGGCACTATGCAAGAGACTACTGCGCGGGTAGATCCCAATGATGTCTGAACTGCATAAATATCCCAGTTAATGGTGGCTGCAACATTTTCCAGTGTTTTGTGCAGTGCCAATGCAGGTCATCGGATAGGTACATATAAGCCATTGATAGCAGATGTGAAAAGTAATAGATGGTTATCCTCTAAGGGTATTGTGTCTCCACTCCCTGCTGTCCACTTCATGTACAGTGATAATTGCATACTTGTTTATGCTCAAGGAAGTTGCAGGAAGCTCCTGATTTTCAGGTAGTTCCCCACACCCCCGCAAGAGTAGGCAGATCACCTGCATCCCTACCACTTCTTAGTGAAGGATGGGGAGAAAATCACCAGAATCGTGGCGCTGTATTGAGGAGGGTGCTTTATGAAGCAATTCACAGTATTTAGCAGCACCCTGCCCTATCCACGGATACATGAATCTCAACATTTATTGCTGAAGGAGGTGAGGCCTTTTGATGTGACAGCCATACCCCGCCTCTCAAAGTGGCCAGCAGGGTTCCTCTCCAAACGTTTCCTGGAGAGGAGGCAGTAAAAGTAGGCAACTGTGAGTAATTGTACTGTATTTTTTGTATTTTTTATTCACATGAGGGGATAAGGGGGTGGTGGTGACTGTGCAGAGTTAACTTGTCTTGTTAAATCTTAATAAGAGCTCTTCACTCACAACATTCTCTAGAGGTTATAGAAATTGGGGCACAAAACAGATATCAACCAGTAACTGGTGGAACTGTTGGTAAAGAAATGTCTTGTTAATGATAAAGGAAAAAAAATGCAGATGCACACTTGACAGTACCAAGCACTGCTAATCAGAATAATTATAATGAACTCTGAAATTCTAACATAGAGGGTCATTCCGAGTTGATCGCTCGCTAGCAGTTTTTAGCAGTCATGCAAACGCTAAGCCGCCGCCCTCTGGGAGTGTATTTTTGCTTAGCAGAAGTGCGAACGAAAGGATCACAGAGTGGCTACAAAAAAAATTGTGCAGTTTTAGAGTATCTCCAGACCTACTTAGCGCTTGCGATCACTTCAGACTGTTCAGTTCCTGTTTTGACATAATGAACACGCCCTGCGTTCGTCCAGCCATGCCTGTGTTTTTCCTGGCACGCCTGCGTTTTTCCTGGCATGCCTGCATTTTTCCGAACACTCCCTGAAAACGGTCAGTTGACACCTAGAAACACCCCCTTCATGTCAATCACTCTGCGGCGGCCATTGCGATTGAAAAGCTTCGCTAGACCTTGTGTAAAACTACATCGACTGTTGTGAAAGTACGACGCACGTGCGCATTGCGCCGCATACGCATGCGCAGAAGTGCCGCTTTTTCACTTAATCTCTGCGCGGCAAACATTTTTATCTAGCGATCAACTCGTAATGACCCCCATAGCGCAAAATCAAGGTGCTTAGCCAAATGTTTTGCCCAATAACCAGCATCCAGGTGACCTCATCTGGTGGGTTCCTATCACTAACACTAAGGTTCAAGTACCAAATGTTTTCATATCGTCAATCATAAAGTTCAACGGAGAATGGCCAGAGTGGGTCAAGCTGACAGAAGACAGCAGTAACTCAAATAACTACTGTATGAGCATCTCTGAATACACAGTAACATGAATGCATGCTGTTATGAATTGAACCTTGATATGGATTGGCTACAGCAGAAGAAGACCACACTACGTTCCAGTCTGCTCAGCTTTTAACTAGTGATGAGCGGGTTCGGTTTCTCGGAAACCGAACCCCCCCGAACTTCACCCTTTTTACACGGGTCCGAGGCATACTCGGATTCTCCCGTATGGCTCGGTTAACCCGAGCGCGCCTGAACGTCATCATCCCGCTGTCGGATTCTCGCGAGATTCGGATTCTATATAAGCAGCCGCGCGTCGCCGACATTTTCACTCGTGCATTGGAAATGTTAGGGAGAGGACGTGGCTGCCGTCCTCTCCGTGTATTGTTGATGCAAATATTTGTGCTTGCTTTACTTATTGCTTAATTGTGGGGACTGAGGAGCAGCTGTATATTAATATAGGAGGAGTACAGTGCAGAGTTTTGCTGATCAGTGACCACCAGTTTTATCTGTTCTCTGCATGAAAAAAACGCTCCTTATCTGTGCTCAGTGTGCTGCATATATCTGTGCTCACACTGCTTAATTGTGGGGACTGGGGAGCAGCTGTATTATATAGCAGGAGTACAGTGCAGAGTTTTGCTGACAGTGACCACCAGTATACGTTGTCTGCCTGAAAAACACTCCATATCTGTGCTCAGTGTGCTGCTTTATTGTGGGGACTGGGGACCACCAGTATAATATTATATAGGAGGAGTACAGTGCAGAGTTTTGCTGACCAGTGACCACCAGTATACGTTGTCTGCCTGAAAAACACTCCATATCTGTGCTGCATTGTAGACAGTATATAGTAGGAGTACAGTGCATAATTTTGCTGACCACCAGTATATAATATATAGGAGTACGGTACAGAAGGCCACTGCTGTACCTACCTCTGTGTCGTCAACTATACTATCCATCCATACCTGTGGTGCATTTCAGTTTTGCACAGTTTGCTGACCACCAGTATATAATATATAGCATTACGGTACAGTAGGCCACTGCTGTACCTACCTCTGTATCGTCAAGTATACTATCCATCCATACCTGTGGTGCATTTCAGTTTTGCACAGTTTGCTGACAACTAGTATATAATATATAGCATTACGGTACAGAAGGCCACTGCTGTACCTACCTCTGTGTCGTCAAGTATACTATCCATCTACATTCTATACCTGTGGTGCATTTTAGTTTTGCAGTTTGCTGACACAGTGACCACCAGTATATATAGCAGTACGGTACGGAAGTCCACTGCTGTACCTACCTCTGTGTCGTCAAGTATACTATCCATCTAGATTCTATACCTGTGGTGCATTTCAGTTGTACAGTTTGCTGACACAGTGACCACCAGTATATATAGCAGTACGGTACGGAAGGCCACTGCTGTACCTACCTCTGTGTCGTCAAGTATACTATCCATCTACATTCTATACCTGTGGTGCATTTTAGTTTTGCAGTTTGCTGACACAGTGACCACCAGTATATATAGCAGTACGGTACGGAAGACCACTGCTGTACCTACCTCTGTGTCGTCAAGTAGACTATCCATCTACATTCTATACCTGTGGTGCATTTAAGTTTTGCAGTTTGCTGACACAGTGACCACCAGTATATATAGCAGTACGGTACGGAAGGCCACTGCTGTACCTACCTCTGTGTCGTCAAGTATACTACCCATCTAGATTCTATACCTGTGGTGCATTTCAGTTGTGCAGTTTGCTGACACAGTGACCACCAGTATATATAGCAGTACGGTATGGAAGGCCACTGCTGTACCTACCTCTGTGTCGTCAAGTATACTATAAATCTAGATTCTATACCTGTGGTGCATTTCAGTTGTGTAGTTTGCTGACACAGTGACCACCAGTATATATAGCAGTACGGTACGGAAGGCCACTGCTGTACCTACCTCTGTGTCGTCAAGTATACTATCCATCTATATTCTATACCTGTGGTGCATTTTAATTTTGCAGTTTGCTGACACAGTGACCACCAGTATATATAGCAGTATGGTACAGAAGACCACTGCTGTACCTACCTCTGTGTCGTCAAGTATACTATCCATCTACATTCTATACCTGTGGTGCATTTTAGTTTTGCAGTTTTCTGACACAGTGACCACCAGCATATATACCAGTACGGTACGGAAGGCCACTGCTGTACCTACCTCTGTGTCGTCAAGTATGCTATCCATCTACATTCTATACCTGTGGTGCATTTTAGTTTTGCAGTTTGCTGACACAGTGACCACCAGTATATATAGCAGTACCGTACGGAAGGCCACTGCT
Source organism: Pseudophryne corroboree (assembly GCF_028390025.1). Classification (NCBI taxonomy): domain Eukaryota; kingdom Metazoa; phylum Chordata; class Amphibia; order Anura; family Myobatrachidae; genus Pseudophryne; species Pseudophryne corroboree. The sequence continues at coordinate 1,104,398,466 of NC_086444.1, read as the reverse complement.
ATACCTACCTCTGTGTCGTCAAGTATACTATCCATCTAGATTCTATACCTGTGGTGCATTTCAGTTGTGCAGTTTGCTGACACAGTGACCACCAGTATATATAGCAGTACGGTACGGAAGGCCACTGCTGTACCTACCTCTGTGTCGTCAAGTATACTATCCATCTACATTCTATACCTGTGGTGCATTTTAGTTTTGCAGTTTGCTGACACAGTAACCACCAGTATATATAGCAGTACGGTATGGAAGGCCACTGCTGTACCTACCTCTGTGTCATCAAGTATACTATCCATCTACATTCTATACCTGTGGTGCATTTTAGTTTTGCAGTTTGCTGACACAGTGACCACCAGCATATATAGCAGTACGGTACGGAAGGCCACTGCTGTACCTACCTCTGTGTCGTCAAGTATACTATCCATCTACATTCTATACCTGTGGTGCATTTTAGTTTTGCAGTTTGCTGACACGGTGACCACCAGTATATATAGCAGTACCGTACGGAAGGCCACTGCTATACCTACCTCTGTGTCGTCAAGTATACTATCCATCTAGATTCTATACCTGTGGTGCATTTCAGTTGTGCAGTTTGCTGACACAGTGACCACCAGTATATATAGCAGTACGGTACGGAAGGCCACTGCTGTACCTACCTCTGTGTCGTCAAGTAAACTATCCATCTACATTCTATACCTGTGGTGCATTTTAGTTTTGCAGTTTGCTGACACAGTGACCACCAGTATATATAGCAGTACGGTATGGAAGGCCACTGCTGTACCTACCTCTGTGTCATCAAGTATACTATCCATCTACATTCTATACCTGTGGTGCATTTTAGTTTTGCAGTTTGCTGACACAGTGACCACCAGCATATATAGCAGTACGGTACGGAAGGCCACTGCTGTACCTACCTCTGTGTCGTCAAGTATACTATCCATCTACATTCTATACCTGTGGTGCATTTTAGTTTTGCAGTTTGCTGACACAGTGACCACCAGTATATATAGCAGTACCGTACGGAAGTCCACTGCTGTACCTACCTCTGTGTCGTCAAGTATACTATCCATCTAGATTCTATACCTGTGGTGCATTTCAGTTGTGCAGTTTGATGACACAGTGATTACCAGTATATATAGCAGTACGGTACGGAAGGCCACTGCTGTACCTACCTCTGTGTCGTCAAGTATACTATCCATCTACATTCTATACCTGTGGTGCATTTTAGTTTTGCGGTTTGCTGACACAGTGACCACCAGTATATATAGCAGTACGGTACGGAAGGCCACTGCTGTACCTACCTCTGTGTCGTCAAGTATACTATCCATCTACATTCTATAACAGTGGTGCATTTTAGTTTTGCAGTTTGCTGACACAGTGACCACCAGCATATATAGCAGTACGGTACGGAAGGCCACTGCTGTACCTACCTCTGTGTCGTCAAGTATACAATCCATCTACATTCTATACCTGTGGTGCATTTCAGTTGTGCACAGTATATCTAGTAGTAGGCCATTGCTATTGATACTGGCATATAATTCCACACATTAAAAAATGGAGAACAAAAATGTGGAGGGTAAAATAGGGAAAGATCAAGATCCACTTCCACCTCGTGTTGAAGCTGCTGCCACTAGTCATGGCCGAGACGATGAAATGCCATCAACGTCGTCTGCCAAGGCCGATGCCCAATGTCATAGTAGAGAGCATGTAAAATCCAAAAAACAAAAGTTCAGTAAAATGACCCAAAAATCAAAATGAAAAGCGTCTGAGGAGTAGCGTAAACTTGCCAATATGCCATTTACGACACGGAGTGGCAAGGAACGGCTGAGGCCCTGGCCTATGTTCATGGCTAGTGGTTCAGATTCACATGAGGATAGAAGCACTCATCCTCTCGCTAGAAAAATGAAAAGACTTAAGCTGGCAAAAGCACAGCAAAGAACTGTGCGTTCTTCTAAATCACAAATCCCCAAGGAGAGTCCAATTGTGTCGGTTGCGATGCCTGACCTTCCCAACACTGGACGGGAAAAGCTTGCGCCTTCCACCATTTGCACGCCCCCTGCAAGTGCTGGAAGGAGCACCCGCAGTCCAGTTCCTGATAGTCAAATTGAAGATGTCACTGTTGAAGTACACCAGGATGAGGATATGGGTGTTGCTGGCGCTGGGGAGGAAATTGACAAGGAGGATTCTGATGGTGAGGTGGTTTGTTTAAGTCAGGCACCCGGGGAGACACCTGTTGTCCGTGGGACGAATATGGCCATTGACATGCCTGGTCAAAATACAAAAAAAATCAGCTCTTCGGTGTGGAATTATTTCAACACAAATACGGACAACAGGTGTCAAGCCGTGTGTTGCCTTTGTCAAGCTGTAATAAGTAGGGGTAAGGACGTTAACCACCTAGGAACATCCTCCCTTATACGTCACCTGGACCGCATTCATCAGAAGTCAGTGACAAGTTCAAAAACTTTGGGTGACAGCGGAAGGAGTCCACTGACAACTAAATCCCTTCCTCTTGTAACCAAGCTCCTGCAAACCACACCACCAACTCCCTCAGTGTCAATTTCCTCCTTACACAGGAAAGCCAATAGTCCTGCAGGCCATGTCACTGGCAAGTCTGATGAGTCCTCTCCTGCCTGGGATTCCTCCGATGCATCCTTGAGTGTAACGCCTACTGCTGCTGGCGCTGCTGTTGTTGCTGCTGGGAGTCGATGGTCATCCCAGAGGGGAAGTCGGAAGACCACTTGTACTACTTCCAGTAAGCAATTGACTGTCCAACAGTCCTTTGCGAGGAAGATGAAATATCACAGCAGTCACCCTGCTGCAAAGCGGATAACTCAGGCCTTGGCAGCCTGGGCGGTGAGAAACGTGGCTCCGGTATCCACCGTTAATTCAGAGGCAACTAGAGACTTGATTGAGGTATTGTATCCCCGTTACCAAATACCATCTAGGATCCATTTCTCTAGGCAGGCGATACCGAAAATGTACACAGACCTCAGAAAAAGAGTCACTAGTGTCCTAAAAAATGCAGTTGTACCCAATGTCCACTTAACCATGGACATGTGGACAAGTGGAGCAGGGCAGACTCAGGACTATATGACTGTGACAGCCCAATGGGTAGATGTATTGCCTCCCGCAGCAAGAACAGCAGTGGCGGCACCAGTAGCAGCATCTCGCAAACGCCAACTCGTTCCTAGGCAGGCTACGCTTTGTATAACCGCTTGCAGAAGAGGCACACAGCTGACAACCTCTTACAGAAACTGAGGAAAATCATCGCAGAATGGCTTACCCCAATTATACTCTCCTGGGGATTTGTGACATCGGACAACGCCACCAATATTGTGCGTGCATTACATCTGGGCAAATTCCAGCACGTCCCATGTTTTGCACATACATTGAATTTGGTGGTGCAGAATTATTTAAAAAATGACAGGGGCGTGCAAGAGATGCTGTCGGTGGCCCGAAGAATTGCGGGCCACTTTCGGCATTCAGCCACCGCGTGCCGAAGACTGGAGCACCACCAAACATTCCTGAACCTGCCCTGCCATCATCTGAAGCAAGAGGTGGTGACGAGGTGGAATTCAACCCTCTATATGCTTCAGAGGATGGAGGAGCAGCAAGGGCCATTCAAGCCTATACATCTGCCCACGATATAGGCAAAGGAGGGGGAATGCACCTTTCTCAAGCGCAGTGGAGAATGATTTCAACGTTATGCAAGGTTCTGCAACCCTTTGAACTTGCCACACGTGAAGTCAGTTCAGACACTGCCAGCCTGAGTCAGGTCATTCCCCTCATCAGGCTTTTGCAGAAGAAGCTGGAGACATTGAAGGAGGAGCTAAAACAGAGCGATTCCGCTAGGCATTTGGGACTTGTGGATGGAGCCCTTAATTCGCTTAACCAGGATTCACGGGTGGTCAATCTGTTGAAATCAGAGCACTACATTTTGGCCACCGTGCTCGATCCTAGATTTAAAACCTACGTTGTATCTCTCTTTCCGGCAGACACAAGTCTGCAGAGGTTGAAAGACCTGCTGGTGAGAAAATTGTCAAGTCATGCGGAACGTGACCCGTCAACATCTCCTCCTTCACATTCCCCCACAACTAGGGGTGCGAGGAAAAGGCTAAGAATTCCGAGCCCACCCGCTGGCGGTGGTGCAGGGCAGTCAGGAGCGAGTGCTGACATCTGGTTCGGACTGAAGGACCTGGCAACGATTACTGACATGTCGTCTACTGTCACTGCATATGATTCTGTCACCATTGAAAGAATGGTGGAGGATTATATGAGTGACCGCATCCAAGTAGGCACGTCAGACAGTCCGTACGTATACTGGCAGGAAAAAGAGGCAATTTGGGGGCCCTTGCACAAACTGGCTTTATTCTACCTAAGTTGCCCTCCCTCCAGTGTGTACTCCGAAAGAGTGTTTAGTGCAGCCGCTCACCTTGTCAGAAATCGTCGTACGAGGTTACTTCCAGAAAATGTGGAGAAGATGATGTTCATCAAAATGAATTATAATCAATTCCTCCGTGGAGACATTCACCAGCAGCAATTGCCTCCAGAAAGTACACAGGGACCTGAGATGGTGGATTCCAGTGGGGACGAATTAATAATCTGTGAGGAGGGGGATGTACACAGTGAAAGGGGTGAGTAATCGGAGGATGATGATGAGGTGGACATTTTGCCTCTGTAGAGCCAGTTTGTGCAAGGAGAGATTGATTGCTTCTTTTTTTGGTGGGGGCCCCAACCAACCAGTCATTTCAGTCACAGTCGTGTGGCAGACCCTGTCGCTGAAATGATGGGTTCGTTAAAGTGTGCATGTCCTGTTTATACAACATAAGGGTGGGTGGGAGGGCCCAAGGACAATTCCATCTTGCACCTCTTTTTTCTATCATTTTTCTTTGCATCATGTGCTGTTTGGGGACTATTTTTTTGAAGTGCCATCCTGTCTGACACTGCAATGCCACTCCTAGATGGGCCAGGTGTTTGTGTCGGCCACTTGTGTCGCTTAGCTTAGTCACACAGCGACGTTGGTGCGCCTCTTTTTTTCTTTGCATCATGTGCTGTTTGGGGACTATTTTTTTGAAGTACCATCCTGCCTGACACTGCAGTGCCACTCCTAGATGGGCCAGGTGTTTGTGTCGGCCACTTGTGTCGCTTAGCTTAGTCACACAGCGACCTTGGTGCGCCTCTTTTTTTCTTTGCATCATGTGCTGTTTGGGGACAATTTTTTTAATCTGCCATCCTGTCTGACACTGCAGTGCCACTCCTAGATGGGCCAGGTGTTTGTGTCGGCCACTTGTGTCGCTTAGCTTAGCCATCCAGCGACCTCAGTGCAAATTTTAGGACTAAAAATAATATTCTGAGGTGTGAGGTGTTCAGAATAGACTGAAAATGAGTGTAAATTATGGTTATTGAGGTTAATAATACTATGGGATCAAAATTACCTCCAAATTCTATGATTTAAGCTGTTTTTGAGGGTTTTTTGTAAAAAAAAAACAAATCCAAAACACACCCGAATCCGACAAAAAATTTTCAGGGAGGTTTTTCCAAAACGCGTCCGAATCCAAAACACGGCCGCGGAACCGAATCCAAAACCAAAACACAAAACCCGAAAAATGTCCGGTGCACATCACTACTTTAACAGGAAACAGAAACTACAGAGCTTGATTCAGAGTTGTCACAATTGCGGCTACTTCCAGCTGTTGGAAATCCAGGTGAACAATCATCTGTATTTAAAGCGGACCCCATCTACGCATCCATACCTCCCCTAGTTCTCCGTTTACTAGAGCAGCCATCATCACTATTGCCTGCAATCAGGTGGATTTTTGCAACTACGTGCCCATGACACTCCCATGAGACAATTATGTCACTTTGCCACTCATTTCCACCCAGTAATGCCCATTCAGCTGCAAACGAGATGTGACTGAGATCTGAATCACTCACCACTGTTGAGAGTTGAGCATGCTACTGCACAGACTCTATATTTAGTCCTAAAAGGGAGACATCATTCCCTAATCTAGATGGCTGCCAAACTTAGTACTGTGCATGCGTGGCACCATCTTTTTACTGTGTATGAGCAACACAGTGGTACATGGCTATGTACCATTTAGCTCCAGTGAGAAATGCGCTTTACCTGCTATAGAAGTCAGTCCAGAGTCCTGCACCCCCCCCCCCCACCCTTCATACACTCACCAGCTGGTGAGCTTATTGACACCACACTCCACTCAAGCTCTGCCACATCCAACCAGTGTATATCTGATTGAGTACGGCTGTACCCATTACTTCTTCATTAAACCATTTCACTTGTTTTGCAACTAGACTATAGTTTTAAGGCATCCACTGGTGTGAACATTTGCTCCATCTCAAGCCTGTACACACACCACATTTTCAATGACTCTAATTTGCATATATACAGTAGGCCGCAACACATGAGCTGTTTAATTGAGATCTGACAGCTAGTCTGACAAATGATTTCAGATATATCATGCAGGTGGTAGGGTCAGCATTTAGTATAAACAGTGTTAGACCTTGGACCCATTTGTCACAGCACCCCTTGCCTGGCTCCTTCTTTCCGGGTCCAGCTGTGTTGGTTGCCCAGCTGCTACATGAACCATTGGCATCTCCCCAGCTGTTTCTGTGGGCAACTCTCCTCTCCCATGCTCAATCAGATGGCTATGAATTTAAAGCTTTAGGTGTGCAAAATGTGATGTCACATTTGGACCCAAATTTTAATCTCCTCTAAATGGGAGTCTCTGAGCACTGTTCAAGTGCTAGAGTACTAGGCTCATCTGTTCCTTTTGAACTCCCTGCGTACTTAGCTATCTTCTAATCCGTTCCGTCTCCTTAGTCTGCTTCCTTATTATTGCTTCTAGGGACTTCCTGGTTCTGACTTTGGCTCTTCTATTTTCCTGATTCTGCCCATCCCCTGGTACTGCATTTCCCACCAGGTTCTTGTTGCCTGACTTTGTACCCACTGCTCATATATAGTAACCCAGTCAGTGAGATGTGACCTTCAGCAAGGGTCCCTACTGAAGGTTGCTGATATATTATATATTGGGCAGTACGGATGGTGTAATGGTTAGCATTACTGCCTCACAGCACTGAGGTCATAGGTTCGATCCCCACCATGGCCCTAACTGTGCAGAGTTTGTATATTCTCCCCATACTTGTGTGGGTTTCCTCTGGGTTCTTCAGTTTCCTCCCACAATCCAAAAATATACTGGTAGGTTAATTGGCTCCCAACAAAATTAACCCTAGCGTGAATGTTTCTGTGTGTACATGTGATAGGAAATATAGATTGTAAGCTCCTTCGGGGCAGGGACTGATTTGAATGGACAAATATTCTTTAAAGCGCTGCAGAATATGTGTGCGCTATATAAATAACTGGTAATAAATAAATAATAATATTAGACTCCAGCTTCTGCTCTGAGTCTATGCATCTTCACCATCCCATCGAGAGTTGAGACACCATTCTATCATGTGTCAGTGGTTAAGGCTGGTGTTATGGTATGGTAAATATTTTTGGGCACATACTAGGCCCCTAATAACAACATTTAAATGCTATAGATACTAAACATGTTATAGTTGCTGACCTTATACATCCCTTAATGGCTACACTCATACTGCTCCTTCCAGGTGGGTAATTTGCAATGTCGTAAAGCACATGTGACCTAAAGATAAATCCACAAACATGGCACTAAGTTTTAATCGCATCCACAATAACCAGATCTAAGCACATAAAGCACCTTTGGAATGTGGTGGAACGGTAGGTTTGCAGAATGAGTGTGAAGACAACAAATCAACTGCAGGATACTATCATGTCACTATGGACCAGAATCTCTAAGTAATATTTCCAGCACTTTGTAGAATCCATGAACACAATTCAGATGTTCTGTTGGCCTGAGGATGCAGACCTGTCTGCAAAATACATTGTAAAAATTAGTATTTTTTTATTTCATTTTTGTCTTTGTTTTTATTGCCTGTTCCTAATGTTTTTATATATACAGCTTATTCTTTTATAAGATTGTATATTATGCCATTATATTAGCTTTTTGGTAAATTGTGAAGCAAATTTACTTTTTTTGTGTGCCCATCATTGGAGTTAATATAGCTCCATGACACTGTGATATTATATGTATTTTTTAATTACTAGTGAAATGTTCTATATAATGTCATCGATGACAATGTAAAGTACTGTACAGTGGCCCTCATTCCGAGTTGTTCGCTCGCAAGGCGATTATAGCAGAGTTACACACGCTAAGCCGCCGCCTACTGGGAGTGAATCTAAACATCTTAAATGTGCGACCGATGTATTCGCAATATTGCGATCAAAACCGAGTTAGCAGTTTCTGAGTAACTCCAGACTTACTCTGCCTGTGCGATCAATTCAGTGCTTTTCGGTCCCGGCTGACGTCATAAACACACCCAGCGTTCGCCCAAGCACTCCCACCGTTTCTCCAGACACGCCTGCGTTTTTTCCGGAAACGGTAGCGTTTCCTGCCACACGCCCCTAAAACGCCGTACATCCGCCCAGTAACACCCATTTCCTGTCAATCACAATGCGTTCTCCGGAGCGACGAAAAAGCCGTGAGTAAAATTACTTTCTTCTTAGTAAAGTTACTTGACGCATGCGCAGTGCGAACATTACGCATGCGCACTAAGAGAATTCTCACTGCGATGCGAAGAAAAATACCGAGCGAACAACTCGGAATGAGGGCCAGTATGTTTTTTGTCTTGTGATTTTATGAATGGTGTCAGTATACTCTTTGGGTTGGTTTTATTGTAGAGAAGTTTTGAATCCACATGAATTTAGGGGCTCTGAGTCAAACCGAGTCCCATTTCAGATCTTATGGGATTCTGAGTCGAGCCAAGTCCCACTTTTGGATCTTCTCAATAGTGTTGGATCTGAGTTTTCAGGTAATGTTTAAAGGTTTGGAGACTAGAGGTGAGTCTTATTGTGCATGGGAGAGCATTCCACAGAGTGGATGAAGCCCGAAGAAAGTCCTGTAATTTTGAGTGTGAACAAGTAATACGTGTGGATGAGAGATGCAGATCTTGTGCAGAGCAGAGAGGTCGGGTAGGGAGATATTTTGAGATGAGTGAAGAGATGTATGTTGGTGCAGTTTGGTTAATAGCCTTGTATGTAAGCAAAAGTATTTTATATTTAATACGGTAGAATACCGGTAACCAATGGAGGCACTGACAGAGCGAATCTGCAGACGATGAACATCTAGCGAGGAAGATTAGCCTTGCAGCTGCATTCAAAATGGATTGTAGTGATGAGAGCCTATGTTTCGGAAGACCAGTCAGCAGAGCCGGTCATAGGCATAGGCAAACTAGGCAATTGCCTAGGGCATTTGAGATGCCTAGGGGCATCAGCAGCTTCTGCTGATTAAAATGATATGCGGCATGCCTATATTCTGTATATAGCATTTCATATGCAGATACAGCCACAGTCTCACACAGTATATAGGCATGCTGCATATCAGTTTAATCAGCAAAAGCTGTTTGTGCATCCTAGCCACATAGCAATGCAAATAAGATGCATTTTCATTAAAAAAAGGTGCCCGATGTTAGCATTGATGCAAGATTTGTGAGGACACATCTGTATCCAAGCAGAGGCAGAGGTCACAGTGTTAGTGGAAGTGTGAGTGCTGTGTGCATGTGAGTGGGTTGGTTGTGCAGTAGTGTTCGGAATATGTGTAAGGAGCATTATGTGTGTCATGTAAAAATGCATTAATAATGTGCAACATATGTGTAAAGGGCCACTATGTGTGTCATTATGTGTATAAGGGCATTAATAATGTGCGGCATATGTGTAACAGGGTACTACTGTATGTGTGTCATTATGTGTATAGGGGCACTAATAATGTACAGCAAATGTGTAGGGGGCACTATGTGTGTCATTATGTGCATAAGGGCATTAATAATGTGCGCCATATGTGTAAGGTACATTATGTGTAAAAGGGCATTAATAAAGGTTGTCATAATGTGTAAGGCGCATTATGTTTATAAGGACATTAATGTGTCTCATATGTGTAAGGGGCATTACTGTGTGGAATTGTGTATAAATGCATTACTAATGTGTGGCATTATGTGTATAAGGTGCTCTACTATGTGGCGTTGCATATAGAAAGGGCACTACTGTGTCATCTAATGTGAATAAAGAGCAATAAGGTGTGGTGTAATGTTAATAAGGAGCAATTCAGTGTGATGTAATGTGAATAAGGGGCTCTACTGTGAGGAGTAACGTTTATAAGGTAAAGTGATACTACTGTGAGATGTAATATGAATTATGGACACTATTGCAAGATAAAATGTGAATAAAGTTGCAGTACTGTGTGGTGTAATTGGAATTGGGGTTACTATTGTGTGTCCATTCCCAGCAAGAAGATGCCCCTTTTTGGGCTGTGCATCAAATGTGCGAACTGTTCCTATTTAAAATATAGGGGGTACAAGGACTGCTATGGGTGAGGGGTGATGGTGCTGGGAAAGAGGTGCAAGGTCAGAGGCAGAACCAGCGGTGGTGCTAGGGGGCACCAGCCAAAATCTTGCCTAGGGCATCATATTGGTTAGGGCCGGCTCTGCCAGTCAGGAGACTATTACAATAATCAATGCAGGAGATAATGAGAGCATGGATTAGAGTTTTTGCTGTGTCTTGTGTAAGATATGGTCGTATTTTGGATATGTTTCTTAGATGTATGTAACATGATCTTGAGACCGATTGAATGTGGGAAACAAAGGACAGTTCAGAGTCAAGAATGACATGTAGGCAGCGAACTTGCGGGGTAGGGATGATTGCTGAGTTATCAACAGTGATAGAGATATCAGGTTGGTAACTACTATTGGCAGGTGGAAATTTAATTAATTCTGTTTTGGAAATATTAAGTTTGAGGTGGTGAGATGTCATCCAAGATGAAATGGCAGAAAGGCATTCAGTGACACGGCCCAATACAGATGGTGACAAATCTGGGGAGGATAGGTATCATCTGCAGACAGATGGTACTGAAATCCGAAAGAGTTGATTAGTTTGCCAAGAAATGTGGTATAGATAGAGAACAGCAGAGGACCTAAGACTGAGCCTTGCGGTACTCCAACTGAAAGAGGTAGTGAAGAGGAGGTGGAATCAGAGAGACGAACACTGAAGGAGCGATTAGATAAGTAGGATGAGAACCAAGAAAGGGCTGTGTCCTGAAGACCTAGGGATCGTAGTGTTTGTATGAGAAGAGAGTGGTCAACAGTGTCAAAAGCAGCAGAGAGATCAAGGAGAATAAGTAGTGAGTAATGGAGTTTAGATTTATCAGCGAACAAATTATTCACTACCTTAGTCAGTACTGTCTCTGTGGAGTGTTGGGCATGAAATCCTGACTGAAGTGGGTCCAGTAAGCTGTGTGAGTAAAGAAAGTGTGTGAGGGAAGTCTCTCAAGTAGCTTGTAGGGGCATGGGAGCTGAGAGATGGGATGGTAGTTTGAGAGAGAGTTAGGGTCAGAATTTAGTTTTTTTCAGAATGGGAGTAATCACTGCCTGCTTGTACAGAGCAGGAAAGATACCAGTAGACAGAGAGAGATTACAGATTTTAGTTAAGGTTGGGATGAGCACAGCAGACATAGCTTTACTAATTTGTGAGGGTATAGAGTCAAGGGGGTTTATTTACTAATATTCGTGTTTGTGTCAATTTGTGTTGATTTTAAACTCGAAATTTATCGGACGTGTTTTCCTGCAACTTTTTGAAACCATCTACGCTAATTTACTATGCTGTCGAGTTTGTTGTTTTCATATTTTCCGATGGCGATGTTTTTCATGTTTTTTTTGTTTGTTTTTGTGGCCGCAAATCACTTGTTCGGTCGGGAGTTTGTGTTTTTTCCACGGATTGGGACTATTATAAAACGTGGCAGTGTTTTTAGACAAGTACGGCCGCATTTCCACTTTTACTTTCAATTTTAACCTTCGTTCGTGATTGGTTGTGTTTCAGATGTAGGAGTGTCTGTGCGCAACCATATAAATATGCCCCAAACTGTCCGCAACTCGTGGGTTTAGTTAGTGGTGAGGAGAGAGGTTGTGCTGTGGAGTTTGGGGAGTAGGTGTGATTTGGAGTAGTATTTTTGGCAAGTTCTGAGTGTTGTATTGTGTTTGAAAGTAGTCTTGTCATTTTTGTAGTCTTGTTTCTTTTTGGTTTGTCTTAATTTTTGTCCTTGTTTTTTTTTTTGAGTCAGTGTGTGTGTGTGTGTGTGTGTGTGTGTTGTGTGTGTTGTGTAGTGGTAGTGGAGGAGTGTGTTGTTTGTTCTTTTTTTCAGTGTTAATTGTTGTTTATACTAATTATGTCTGACTCAGAGGCGATGGAGGTGACTGAGGTGGAGGGTGTGAGTGAGGAGGTGGGTGAGGAGGTGAGTGAGAGGGAGGGGGTTAGTGAGGTTGAGGAGGTGGGTGAGGTTGGTGCTGCAGCCTCTAGTGATAGTGACAGTGAAGCAGCTCCGCAGCCACGCACCACTACTAAGACTGGCCGCAATGTAAAGTTTAGTTGTGCTGAGAATGTGGCTTTGGTGCGTGAGCTGATGAAATATCAGCGATACCTATTTGTGCCGGAGGCCGCAAAGGTGACATCACGGAAGAAGATGGTGTTGTGGGCAAAAGGTGTTGCTGCTGTAAATAGTGAGGGGGTGGTCAAGCGGACGGAGGACACCTGCCGCAAACGGTACTATGATATAAAGCGCCGTGTGAAGTCCAAAATGGCCAAGGAGGTGAAGTCGGCTCACCAGACTGATGGGGGTCAGCCGTTCATTGCCAGCTATCTGGACTACGAGGAGCCCATGCGGAGCTTAATACCTCCTGAAGTTGTGTCAGCAACCCATGTCCATGATTCCGATCAGCCCAGGAAGGATGGTGAGCATGTTTTTTCTTAATAACATACTCTGTATTTTTGTGTATTTAATGTGGTTTTGGATAATGTGTGTCATGTGACCTAACGCGTTACTAGCATCTTCAACTACACGTCAGCAAAACCCTTGGCATTGTTAATGGCTAATCCAAAAGCCAATGTAGCACACAACAGTACTGTATGTGAAATGTGTCTTAAATTGTGTGATTTTTTATTGTGAAGTTGTTAGTTTGTCCGGCATTTAATTGGCAAACACCAAGCTTGCCCTTCATCACATTTGCCACAAAATGCATTGTACTCTGTATTTTGATGCAGTTAGCCATGTGCAAGGTTTCCCAAACAGTGGTTCAGATGTTATAGGCTGGAGTAGGCCTAAATAAATTTTAAACTAGTGACATGTGCCACCTAATTGAAGCACCATTTAATCAGGTTTAAAAATAAGTCACCATATTTTTACTCGCTTGCCGCCTGTATTTGTCACCTTCACCAACACTGCTTTATCAGTGACTTATTTCTTTGGATGGTTAATAATTCTGTTTAATTTTTTCCTTCTTTTTGTTGTGATATTGTGCTAGTGTGTGTTTGTTGTGGCACATCACACAGGTTGACAAAAATCTAATTTCTTATTATTGATATTGATTATAGAAGCAATATGTGTGTGCTTTGTAGTGTTCTTTTATGTGTTTGGAATGTAGGGCCATGTTTGTGGCCCCTCCATTATCTCATGCGTAGCACTTTCCTGAATGCACATGCCTATTGGGCAATATTGTTGTGCTAATGGCTGTGTTTGTGTGTGGTCGACATCAGATGTTTTTTATATGTTCATATTATTACAAAATTCACAGCACACAAAATAAGAAGTTGGTGTTATCTTTATAATCATAATGCCTCAAGTGTTTAACAAATGCATTATACAATTTCATCATTTGGGGTTCCCCCCCCCCCCGGATGTACAATGTTGAAAAAATCCACAACTGGTCACCCTACAGTCAGCCCCATGACATATGATGATGATGATGATGATGATGTTGCGGCAGCAGGTAAAGTGTCCATTGTAGTATATGTTATGTTTGTAAAGGAATGGACATACAATATTTCTCACTTCAATACTAGGTCCCTCAATACAAGGCTTGACCAGCAGAAGACGGCCTCCTGAACCCCACAAAAAGCGGACACATGTGGCACCCAAGAAACCAAGGTCGAATGTCCTGTCCAAACCACAGCAGTCTACACCGCCACAAAGAATGTCAGTAGTTTCTTCCGTACCACCACGCCAATGTCAGGAATCGACTAACCACAGCCACATCTGTCCGTCGGTGCGGACTCCGTCCGGGGTCCCTACGTTCTGCTGTCGTCCGCTCCTCTGCCGCCAGACGTCATCCTGGGCTTAGGAACGCTCCTGTAACAACGGGCGTGTGAGCACGCCGCGTTCCCGCCGGGCCGCGGCATGGACGCCGCCATGACAGTCTCCATCGGTCAGAGTACGGCGGCCAATCCGGAGCTTGGCCGCACCTCCTTTTCCCACTCCAACCAATGTCTGCACACCAGGGGGTATATCAGGAGCTGCAGGGTGAGCCTGTGGTTGTCCTGTACTTTGTGTCACTCCTGCGACCCATGTGCCTGGATTCCTCCGTGTTCCTGGTTACCTTCCTGGATCCTCCGTGTTCCTGGTTACCTACCTGCTTCTCCGTGTTCCTGGTTACCTTCCTGCATTTCCGTGGAACTACAAGCATCAGCAATCCCTGCATTTGTATTTGGCTCCACACCTATCTACAACCACTGTGTGCTTCAGCCTCTGCAGTAGAGACTCTCTCCAGGTGCATTCCATCACCTCACCTGTGAAGCAGCTTGCTAGCTGCCTGTGCTTAACGAACTGCTCTGTGAACTTCCACCTGAGTCTCCTGCATCTGCTACCAGGTTTGCTACACATTTATTACCATCTCTGCTGGCTCCACGTTTTAAACCATTCTGGTTCTCACACCAGTGAACTTATCCATCATTACCATTTCCTCCATAGACTCTCAGCTTCCAAGCTGCACCATTTCCATTGCATACTTTTTATTGTTTATTCCTGCACGTTATTCTGCTGCCTTATTGTGTGAACTTTTATGTTAATAAAACACCATTGCGCTGATGCGCAGAAACCCAATCCAGCCTCCTCACTTCTTCTATCCTACCTCCACTGACCCACTAGCGCCCCCTCCGGGGACACAAGCAAAACCGAACCTGACAGTAAGTTCAGGACCGATGAACTCGGACGGTGGTCAGAGTGTGGGGTCAGGGGCCTTACAAAATCTGGTCTCCCGCTTGGATGGTCAAGAGGCTGTGCAGCAGCAGATGTTACAGTTTCTGCAAGGGATGTCCTCCCGGATTGATACACTACAGCAAACCCTGCCTAGTGTACTTGCTACTCCAGTTCCAGTTACCCCAGCACCTGCAAGTGCTGTGAGTTCTTCTACGCCGGCTGCATCAGCTCCAGTGTCACGCTTGCACCTGCCCGTGCCTAGCAAATATGATGGCAGTCCGAAGTTATGTCGCGGGTTCCTTAACCAATGTGAAATCCAGTTTGAATTATTATCACACAATTTCCCCACGTCAAGATCCAAGGTTGCCTACATTATCTCACTGCTCTCTGGTTCTGCCTTGAGTTGGGTGTCTCCTCTGTGGGAACGTGCTGACCATCTGATGAACAACTACGCTGAATTCGTGTCAACCTTCAGACGTATCTTTGACGAGCCAGGTCGTGCAACATCAGCCTCTGCAGACCTTATTCAGCTTCGTCAAGGTACCCGGAGTATGGGACAATATGTCATCCAGTTCCAGACGTTAGCCGCAGAGATTCAGTGGAATAATCAAGCCCTGGTAGCAGCCTTCTGGCATGGACTTTCAGATCGGATCAAGGATGAACTGGCAACCCGCGATGTCCCTGAGCAATTGCCTGAACGGATTTCTCTATGCATCAAGTTGGACTCTCGCATCCACGAACGCAACAGTGAGCGTGCTCGCAGTGAGCCGCGCAAGTCAAGAATGGTACCTTCAGTACAATTTCAGCCTCCACCTTCTGATGAGCCTATGCAAATCAATAGGTCCTGCCTAACTCCTGAGGAGAGGTCAAGAAGACTCCGTGAGAGATTGTGTCTTTATTGTGCGGCTGCAGGTCACCAGATCAATTCTTGTACAGTGCGTTCGGGAAACGCCAGATCCTGACTTGTAAAGGAGGAGTCAAGTTGGGATCTTCTAGACAAGCTCCTTCAAACCAAGACCTCATTCTTCCTGTGACTTTAGAGACTACAGATGGTCTTCAGTCTGCATCTGCGTTAGTAGACTGTGGAGCCGCAGGAAACTTCATCACTCAAGCTGCGGTAGATAAGTTTTGTTTGCCTATCTGCGAACTCTCATATCCAGTCTACATCACTGCAGTAGATGGTAGCCGAATCTCCAAGGGGAATATCTCTCACCAAACCAGACCAGTGGTTCTGGGAGTAGGGTTCCTGCATTCTGAATTAATTAAGTGTTTAGTTATTCCTCAGGCAACCCAGGAGATCGTGTTGGGAATGCCCTGGCTCCAACTACATAATCCGCAGATTGATTGGTCTACGTTACAACTCACTTCCTGGGGTTCACATTGTCGCCAGTCCTGCTTAGCCCAAGTTTGTCCTATCAAGTCTTCTGAAGTCAAAACCCAGTTAAATCTTCCTGCGGCTTACCAAGATTTCTCTGACGTCTTCAGTGAAAAGGCTGCTGATGTTCTGCCGCCCCATAGAGAGTGGGATTGCCCCATTGACCTCATTCCCGGCAAGAAACCACCAAGGGGGCGTACCTATCCGTTATCCGTTCCTGAAACTGAGGCGATGAGCGACTACATCAGGGAGAACTTACAGAAAGGATTTATCCGTCCCTCATCTTCACCCGCTGGTGCGGGCTTCTTCTTTGTTAAAAAAAAGGATGGAGGATTACGTCCATGCATTGACTACCGGGGTCTCAATGACATTACCATCAAAAACAGTTATCCATTACCACTCATCACTGAATTGTTTGATAGAGTTAAGGGAGCCCGCATCTTCACCAAGTTAGATCTCCGCGGTGCCTACAACCTCATCAGAATCCGTAGTGGTGACGAATGGAAGACAGCTTTTAATACTCGAGATGGTCATTACGAGTACCTGGTAATGCCATTCGGGTTGAGCAATGCCCCAGCAGTGTTCCAGCACTTTGTTAACGAAATCTTCCGTGACGTTCTGTACAAATACCTCGTAGTTTACCTGGATGATATCCTCATCTTCTCCCAAGATCTCTCTTCTCATCGTCTGCAAGTCCGTGAGGTCCTCCGACGTCTTCGTGAGAACCGTCTCTACGGCAAATTATCCAAGTGTACCTTCGAAGTTCCCTCCATACCCTTCCTGGGGTATATAATTTCCGTATCGGATCTCCAGATGGACCCGACAAAGTTGGAAGCCATTGCCAATTGGTCCATTCCAAGTAGTCTCAAGTCTATTCAGCGATTCCTGGGATTCGCCAATTATTATAGGAAGTTTATCCGAGGATTTTCAACTCTCATCGCTCCTATTACCAACTTAACTCGGAAAGGGGCAGATCATTCCAACTGGTCAGAAGAAGCTTTAGCGGCATTTCAAAAGATCAAGCTGGCCTTTATGTCTGCTCCAGTTCTGTCTCAACCGGATGTAAACAAGCCATTCGAGTTGGAGGTGGATGCCTCCACAGTAGGAGTTGGAGCTGTTCTCTCCCAGAAGGGAACTGATGGGAAGATTCACCCTTGTGGATTTTATTCTCGTAAATTCCTCCCTGCAGAAGCTAACTATTCCATTGGAGATCAAGAACTACTAGCGATCAAGCTGGCCCTTGAGGAATGGAGGTATCTCCTGGAAGGGGCCAAATTTCCGTTCAACATCTATACGGATCATAAAAATCTGCTTTATTTGAAGGCAGCCCAGTGTCTCAATCCTCGCCAGTCCCGGTGGGCTATGTTCTTCTCTCGTTTTAACTTTAAGCTTAATTTCCGCCCAGGTTCTCAGAATATCAAGGCAGACGCTTTATCCCGATCTATGGAGTCCGAAGAGGAGACGTCCGACTCGGTTCCGCATTCCATCCTGAGTCCAGTGGTATTTGCTTCGTCTCAAGTTTCTCCTGCTCCACCTCCTGGTAAGACTTTTGTTTTCCCAGAACTCCGTTCCAAGTTGCTGTCTTGGGCTCATCAGTTCAAGTTCACTGGGCATCCTGGTGTCCTGAAAACTTTCAAGTTCCTCTCTGAGACATACTGGTGGCCGAAGATGAAAGTTGACATCAAAGATTTCGTGGCATCCTGCCCGAAGTGTGCGCAGCACAAGACTCTTCGACAATCTCCAGCAGGTCAGTTACAACCATTATCTGTTCCCAGCCGTCCCTGGTCACACTTGTCCATGGATTTCATCTCTGACCTTCCCTCTTCTCAAGGATTCAATACCATCTGGGTTGTGGTTGACAGGTTTACCAAAATGGCCCATTTTGTACCACTCCAGGGTCTTCCTTCCGCACCAAAGCTTGCCCAAATCTTCCTATGGGAGATTTTCCACTTACATGGACTACCCACTGAAATTATATCTGACCGTGGAGTTCAGTTTGTGGCAAGATTTTGGAGAGCCCTTTGTTCTGCCATGCAAGTCAACCTCAAGTTTTCGTCAGCCTACCACCCTCAGACGAATGGGCAGACGGAGAGGGTAAACCAAGAGTTAGAAACCTTTTTAAGACTTTATGTTTCGTCTTCTCAAGATGACTGGTTGGACCTGCTCCCATGGGCTGAATTTGCCCACAATTTCCGCTACCATACTGCTACAGAAACAACTCCGTTCTTTGCTGTATATGGACAACATCCCCGTGTTCCAGATTTTCAAGAACTTCCTCACATTGATGTTCCTGCTGCCACTGCTGTCTTGAGTCAGTTCTCTTCAACCTGGAGGAAGATTCATGCTTCCCTCAAGAAGGCTTCTAGCCGGTATAAGTTCTTTGCTGACCGCAAAAGACGTGCAGTTCCTAGCCTGAAACCTGGTGACAAGGTTTGGCTTTCCACCCGGAACCTCCGTCTTAGAGTCCCGTCGATGAAATTTGCACCACGTTTCATCGGTCCCTTTTCCATCGAAAGAGTCATCAGTCCTGTGGCCTACAAGCTCAAGTTACCACCTTCTCTACGAATACCTAATGCCTTTCATGTCTCTCTCCTCAGACCGTTAGTCCTGAATCGCTTCCAAAGAGCTCTTTCAGTTGGCCCCAAAGTGTGAACTCAGCGGGGCGTGGAGTTCGAGATAGAGAAGATTCTGGATTCCTGTTGCCGGTACGGTCGTCTACAATACCTTATCGACTGGTCCGGTTATGGTCCTGAGGAGAGAAGTTGGGTGAATTCGTCAGATGTCCATGCTCCAAGGTTGGTCCGTGTCTTCCACAGAACTCATCCTTCTAAGCCACGTGGGTGTTCAGTGCCCACCCATAAAGGAGGGGGTACAGTCAGGAATCGACTCACCACAGCCACATCTGTCCGTCGTTGCGGACTCCGTCCGGGGTCCATACGTTCTGCTGTTGTCCGCTCCTCTGCCGCCAGACGTCATCCTGGGCCTAGGAACGCTCCTGTAACAACGGGCGTGTGAGCACGCCGCGTTTCCGCCAGGCCGCGGCATGGGCGCCGCCATGACAGTCTCCATCGGTCAGAGTACGGCGGCCAATCCGGAGCTTGG
Organism: Pseudophryne corroboree; assembly: GCF_028390025.1. Classification (NCBI taxonomy): domain Eukaryota; kingdom Metazoa; phylum Chordata; class Amphibia; order Anura; family Myobatrachidae; genus Pseudophryne; species Pseudophryne corroboree. The sequence continues at coordinate 1,104,378,882 of NC_086444.1, read as the reverse complement.
CCGCACCTCCTTTTCCCACTGCAACCAATGTCTGCACACCAGGGGGTATATCAGGAGCTGCAGGGTGAGCCTGTGGTTGTCCTGAACTTTGTGTCACTCCTGCGACCCATGTGCCTGGATTCCTCCGTGTTCCTGGTTACCTTCCTGGATCCTCCGTGTTCCTGGTTACCTACCTGTTTCTCCGTGTTCCTGGTTACCTTCCTGCATTTCCGTGGAACTACAAGCATCAGCAATCCCTGCATTTGTATTTGGCTCCACACCTATCTACAACCACTGTGTGCTTCAGCCTCTGCAGTAGAGACTCTCTCCAGGTGCATTCCATCACCTCACCTGTGAAGCAGCTTGCTAGCTGCCTGTGCTTAACGAACTGCTCTGTGAACTTCCACCTGAGTCTCCTGCATCTGCTACCAGGTTTGCTACACATTTATTACCATCTCTGCTGGCTCCACGTTTTAAACCATTCTGGTTCTCACACCAGTGAACTTATCCATCATTACCATTTCCTCCATAGACTCTCAGCTTCCAAGCTGCACCATTTCCATTGCATACTTTTTATTGTTTATTCCTGCACGTTATTCTGCTGCCTTATTGTGTGAACTTTTATGTTAATAAAACACCATTGCGCTGATGCGCAGAAACCCAATCCAGCCTCCTCACTTCTTCTATCCTACCTCCACTGACCCACTAGCTCCCCCTCCGGGGACACAAGCAAAACCGAACCTGACAGCCAAATTTTGGTCACTCCACCAAGACGCCAACCACACTCCCCTCATCTGGATGGTGAGTAGGAAAAAAAAAAACAGATTAGTCATCTATAAATGATCCATTAATTTATATTCATAAACTGGACACACAGCACAAACAACAATACTTACAGAAGAACAGCCGTCACAAAATGGCCACAAAGTGGAATGTAGATTTCCGCCTCCATTAAAGATATGTATGTCCACTTCAGCCATACAGTAGCAGATTGTCTGGAAGATGCTGCAATAGAAACAGATGTATAAGCTTGACAAAGAGTAAGGCTGTAAACATTATTGTGTGTTTCTTCTTTTGCATACATTGGCTTCAACATGAAAAAACATACAGATGTTGTTTGCGATCACAGTACTCTCGTGGAGTATGTATGATATACCAGACAAATAATGTGGTTGCTTTTACATTGATGTACACAGCAAAGCAACAATGTGAGAGGCATATGCAGCCTTTAAAGCCAGTAGTGATGTTGTTGCAATGCAGAATATGTACAATATGCCTTCACATACATGTGTACAGTGGCCTTTGCTTGTGAAACATTTGTCAAACATATATGGCTAACTAACCAAAAATGCTTTGTCCTTCCAGAAACAAGTAACACTACCAGCATCCCTCCGACACACAAGCAAGACAGTGACATGGATGAGACAATCATTTTACAACTTCAGCCAATAATTGAAGGACACACACCCCCAGCACCAGTGAATACACCACCCCCGCTAAACACACCACCACCACAACACAGCCCAACAACACCAGTAGCACAAGGGCCTGATCAAGTGTTTTGGGACAACTGGGCTACACAGCAGGTCACTAATCAGGATTGCCTGCATAGAAACACACAAATTTTTAACAAGCCTGCCTAATCACCTCAAAAGAATAAGCCGCAATATCAGACAACAAAATGAACCAACCATGCGAATGGCAAACACCATGGAAATAATGCAGGCAGACATGACACATGTAATGGGCCACTTACAACACCTAATGGAAGAACATCACAGACAACAGCAAAGCTACCTAAACATTTTAGAAACAAATCAAATGCTCATTGAATCGATTTCCCGCATCATGGAAAATCACACAGCAGCAACACGTGAACTCAATGCCACCCTCACTAACCTCAATGAAACACTCAGGGGGTAATTCTGAGTTGATTGCAGCATCAAATTTGTTAGCAGTTGGGCAAAACCACGTGCACTGCAGGTGGGGCAGATATAACATGTGCAGAGAGAGTTAGATTTGGGGTGGGGTGTGTTCTAACTGAAATGTAAATTGCAGTGTAAAAATAAAGCAGCCAGTATTTACCATGCACAGAAACAATAACCCACCCAAATCTAACTCTCTCTGCACATGTTACATCAGCCCCACCTGCAGTGCACATGGGCCCTCATTCCGAGTCGTTCGCTCGGTATTTTTCATCGCATCGCAATGAAAATCCGCTTAGTACGCATGCGCAATATTCGCACTGCGACTGCGCCAAGTAATTTAACAATGAAGATAGTATTTTTACTCACGGCTTTTTCATCGCTCCGGCGATCGTAATGTGATTGACAGGAAATGGGTGTTACTGGGCGGAAACACGGCGTTTTATGGGCGTGTGGATGAAAACGCTACCGTTTCCGGAAAAAACGCAGGAGTGGCTGGAGAAACGGGGGAGTGTCTGAGCGAACGCTGGGTGTGTTTGTGACGTCAAACCAGGAACGACAAGCACTGAACTGATCGCACAGGCAGAGTAAGGTTGAAGTTACTCAGAAACTGCAAAGTAGTTTGTAATCGCAATATTGCGATTACATCGGTCGCAATTTTAAGAAGCTAAGATACACTCCCAGTAGGCGTAGGCTTAGCGTGTGTAACTCTGCTAAATTCGCCTTGCGACCGATCAACTCGGAATGAGGGCCATGGTTTTGCCCAATTGCTAACAAACTTGCTGCTGCGATCAAGTTAATATACAATATATGCTAAATTCAGATATCAAAATATTTTGTTAAAGCTCAATGACGAATGGAACTCGTTGCCCACCGCCAGATCCGGCGGCTTCTCAGATGAACAAAGGCTCTTATTCCGGTTGGTTCGGTATTGCAATGCAATCGCATTTTCGCAAATATAGGAGACCCTGCGTGTGCATGGGCCGGGAAATGCGATCGCAGTGATGCAAACTGCTCTGCCTGATTGACAGGCAAAGGCGTTTGTGAGGCGGGCAGGGGCGGCGGCACTGCGGGACAGTAGCATAAAAAACGCTGAAGGGTCCAATCCATTTTTGGGACTGTCGAGTCACGTCACAGGCGGCCGATATGAAGGGAAACACGGCCGCGCTCTGTCTGCCATTGCAGCCTGGCTGCGCCGGCAGGGGTCGACCCCAGTTTGCTGCGATTGTGATCTAAATGCGATTCTATCGCAACTAGATTGTGATCGCAGTGCTGGGTGACACTTAGCATGCTGGACGGTTTTGCCCTGTGCTGGGCGGTACTTAGAATGCGATCGTACGCAGGTGCAGGTTTCCTAAATGAGCAAAACTGCAACTGAAGCTGAATTAGCTAATAACTCTTATTCTTAACTTAATTCCAAGTTGATCGCAGCAGGATTTTTGTTAGCAGTTGTGCAAAACCATGTACACTGCAGGTGGGGCAGATATAACATGTGCAGAGAGAGTTAGATTTGGGTGGGTTATTGTTTCTGTGCAGGGTAAATACTGGCTGCTTTATTTTTACACTGCAGATTAGATTGCAGATTGAACACACCCCACCCAAATCTAACTCTCTCTGCACATGTTATATCTGCCCCCCCTGCAGGGCACATGGTTTTGCCCAACTGCTAAAAAATTTCCTGCTGCGGTCAACTTGGAATTACCCCCTCAGTTCCCAGCAGCAACAGCAACAAAGCACCAGTTCTGGTACGACAACTCCACTTGTATTGCCTGTGGCCTCACCACCAAGGCGCTCCAGCAGAACACGCCCACACGACAGTGGTAAAGGCAAAGCAGCATCCAAGCAAACGCCCTCAAAAATAAATAAATGCCAGATGTAGTGGTTTCTGTTTGGAGGAAAAAAAACAATGAGTTAGTGTCTGTTCGACACTATAGATTGTCCTGTTAGCACCTTACTAATTTAAGCAACATCATTAATTATCCCTAAACTAAGTTTACAAGTGTATTTCTTATTCACCCTGCTATTTACCAGTCTTTGTCAATTTTTTGGCTAGGTAAATATTATCTGTGCTACACATTGTGAGTTGCATGCATTAATGAGCCAACAGTCTTTGATTTTCTAATTATTATTACCAGATTCTAATCAGTCTCATATATAGCAGCCTGACTACTGCATAGGCATGCAGATTAACACATGACCCATACAACCTAATTTTTGTCTTTGTGTGGTTAATTATTTAATACTTTATGCCATAAGGACAATAACAGTATTGCTCAATTAGCAAGTGTCCGGATATGTGCAAACAATAATGTTGTTTTTTTGGTGGTTTGTCATTAATATCCTGCCATGTTTGTGTGTGCTAAAAAGGCATTATGGAAGCATTTGTTTATAAGCTTCAAATAAATCACACTTTTCCTTGCAGCTGCAAAAGTAATGTGTGTAATAATAGATACATATTTTTTTCTTGTGTTGTGTCTATAAAACATGCAGAATTGAACAAGCAATCAGAAACAAATAAAACATTTAGTATGATACGAACTTTGTGTCCCTTAAATACCATGGAACACCATACATAGGGCCACATGTATTCAGCATGGAGAAGATAAAAAAAACATGCTGAAGTTTACAGTTAATACGTAGCAGACATTCAGATAGTAACTAGCATTTTCAAAAACAATCAGTATTACAAAGTGGTTTATCACCTTCCAGTTATCACTGCTTAATTACTTCTCCAGCCTTAATAAATGTGCATTATAATATGATGTGTACTGAAAACAGAAACACACAATACACATGCTGCATTTGTATGCCACTAAGCCAGTGTATGTTTGTATGTCTTTGGAATTATACACATTCTGATGAAGTAACATGTTTGAGCTGGTTTTAAACAATAATTTTGATACAAAGTAAAAATAATAAAAAAACTGATACACATATACTTACCTTAAAAATTTAGATTTATAAGCTCTTGCCTTACCTGCCTCCTTACATCTGTACTCCAAGTGTCGCCAGATGTATCTAACTCCTCTGCTTGCTGACTGCTTTCTTCATCCTCCTCATCAACATGTGGCAGATGTTGTTGCAAACACATGTTGTGAAGAAAATAGCAGCAGAACACAATTCTGGTCACCTTTAAGGGACTATACAACAAAAGCCCACCAGACTTATCCAGACACCGAAACCTAGATTTCAGCACACCAAAACCTCTTTCTATCACATTCCGTGTGGACTTATGTGCATTATTGTAATTGTGTTCAGCAGGGGAATCTGGGCAGGACAATGGAGTCAGAAGCCAAGAGAAATAGCCATATCCCCCATTACCTGAAAGACATATATAGTAACGTGTGTAAAGTACATATACAGCAACACATAACTAACACAGTGGATTTGGGCGTAGTATACAAAGTCCTACACATATCAAATCACATACCCAGCAGCCATGCATCTGGCATCTGTCTGTCCTCAAATTTATCAAAGAGGGATGACTGACTGAGGATGAAGGTGTCATGGCAGCCACCAGGGTAACCAGCAACAACACTCATGATTTTGATTTTTGCAACACAAACCACCTGGACATTTGTAGAGTGGTCAAGATATCTATTGGTATATATATGCTGCCTGCCCCTAGGTGGTCTCAGCTGAATGTGTGTGCAATCTATGGCTCCCAGCACATTGGGCATGCCAGCAAGGTCATAGAAAGCTACCCTGATGGCATGCCACTGAAACTCCTGGGTAGGGAAGCAGATTGAGGCATCGATGTGCGGCTGCAAAACATCCAACACCTGTGTGTATATTTGTGAAAAAAAGGGTGCTGAGATTAAATTACATAGCATCATCACTGGGCACTGACATTACTAAACCCAACAAATTAACAGATGAGGTTGTTAGGTATAGGTCACCTGTGTTAGGATTCTGGAAAAGGAGGGCTGTGAGATCCCAATGACATCGCCAGACACAGCCTGAAAGCTACCAGTAGCCATAAAGTGCAACACAGCCAGGAATTTGTGCAGGCCTGAGACAGGGTGAGAGCGTGCTGTGTCAGGGTCTAGGTCCAGTTTGGCAAGGTCATACAGACGGAAAATGTTTGAATGATTTAGATGGACCATCTGTATGACCTTGTCATCGGCCAGTGCGTTTAAGTTTAAATGCCCCCTAAAAAAATGAGGCCTGCGCAGCCTCTGCGGAACCTGTACAACCTGCTGACCATGTTCAGTTTCCTGGCCCTGGTTTCTTCCAGGCTGATGTCTGAGTCTCAGGAATCCCACAGCACACAAAACATCACTGCACCATAGTCCAGCAGCCATTTCTGAGTGTGAGTTGATTGAAATGGGCCTAAGGTCCTTTTATAGGCATCCTAATTGAGGTGTGATTGATGTGGAAGTTGCCACACATGTAAACATGCCAGGAAAAAGCAGGTCTATTTGTTTGCTGCTTTTTTTTTTATTTTGCAAAAAATACAACCGCAATTGAGCATTCACGGACAAATATCCAAATATGAATGAATAGTAAATTACTGTGTTGTATAAACAAACAGCCGCGTTTGACCGATGGTCTATTGATTCGTATTTCTGATCTCTGCCGTGAAAACCATTACGAATAGCCCAAACACTGCCGAGATTTGAACTTGGTAAATTCCCATGTTGACACTTAGAAAAAAAATACAGATTCGTAAAAAATCGGGACTTTAGTAAATAAACCCCAAGGGAAGAGGTAGTAGAGCAAGCAGATTAGAAGAGTGCAGATACCTCATCTTCATTTGTGGGATCAAATGAAGAGAAGGTGTTAGAGGGCTCAGGAAGGGAATTGAGCAGATTACTGGCTGTGGAAGAGCATACCATTTCATTTCGGATTTTATCAATCTTGTCCTTGAAATAGGAAGCAAGATCTTGTACACTGATAGTGGCTGGTGGGTTGGGTGAGGGAGGGACAAGAAGTGATTTAAATGTATTAAAAAGATGCTTGGGGTTAGAGGCTTGAGCAGAGATGAGAGATTGGAAATATGTTTGTTTGGCAGTGTCCAGAGCCTTACAATAAGAGTGGTACACGGTCTTATATGTCAGAAAGCCACTTGAACTACGAGATTTACGCCACTGGCTTATGTGAGAATTTTTGTAGGTGTCTTGTGTATTTAGAGTGCCACGGTTGACATCTAAGTCTACATGGAGTGTGATGGGTAGCTGGAGCCACTTCATATATTTTGGATATGACTGGAAATGTATGTTATTGATGTTAATAATACTCTAGGAACAAAACAGGCCAATTACATAATTTAAGCTGTTTCAAAAAAAATAAAATTTAAATCCAAAACCAAATCTGAATCCGATAAACAAACACATGAGGGTGCTTTTTCCAAAACTGCAAAACAAAAACAAAACACAGAGGGTGGTTTCTGTAAAACCAAAATGTGAGACTATGTGCACATCCCTAGTTTGGTGTGCACTCAACCGACAGAACCAGAACACTAGACTATGGACTAAATATTTTCTACTTTACCCACCACCTACTGTTGGGACTGGCCAATGCTGCAGTGCTAAACTGGAGACTGGAATGTTGATACAGTCTAGCCCTCTAATCTGTTATCACAACTCAGGGCCCTCTCTAACTTCTGCAATAACTATAATGTATAACTGCATAATTGTATTTTGCCTTACGATGATAATGACTGTACACTGCTCCCACCCAACAAAGCAAGTACTGTAAGCACTTACAGTATATGGGGCCATTTGTTTTTCTCATACCCCACCGACTGCAGTAGTGACAGATAGGGTCCTCAACGCATACATACTGACATTTTGGCTGCCTCCTCTGGGAGGATGCAGCCAGGTCGGCAAAGTGGGCATAAGCGGCATAACGGGATGTGTGGCATGGGGCCATGATGGGAGCTGGGCCAGGGCATGACAGCGGGATCACGTCATCATGGCCCCACCACAATAAGCCGAAATTACAGGCAGTGTGAGTGAGTGGGCGGTGCCATGATGACGGGATTCAGTGCAAATTGTGTCATCGGAAATCCCACCAGACAGCGACAACTGCTGGGGACTACTGGGGACTTCTGGGTATGTGGGTGGGGGCGTATTTCCGGGAGACTTGCCCACTCATCCGGGAGACCGGGAGCACCAGCTGATTTTTGGTAGCCTCCTGGCATTCCCGGGAGAGTAGGCAATTATGCCTCCCTAACGAGAGCAATGTTTTTTTTAATACTGTTCCAAGGAAGAGGCTCATATTTATATATTTTTCTAATTTAAATCTTATTATTATTTTTTTATACAATCTTTTTTGTAACTATTTAAATCCCCTACAGCAGCAGACTCCGAATTACCTCTGTGCCAGTGATACAAGAAAACTAGACAGGCACTGGTTATTGCAACTTACTATGCACAGGGGTCACAAGTCTGGTGGGTCCCTCTGTAACAAAATCTGATGACATTACATTTTACACTGACAGGACACAGCAGCATGAGCTAACAGGATGACAGATCTGTCTCGCACGGCTCTGTCCTCGCTGACAGTTTACACAGGAAATATCTAAAAATTTATAGAAAGTAGAAACTTAATTTAAACAAAAGCACAGTTCAGCATACAAGTTTCTCCCATGCTAAGGTTTTGGAATAACTTTTCAGTATAGTGTGGTTAAAAGACTAATCTGAAAACATTCTGATAAAACCCTTCTTCAAGTGCTGTATCTAAAATGTTAAATCCAGTGCCATAACTAGACATTTTAGCGCTGTGTGCAAGAAACGGCATTGGCGCCCCCCCTTCCTCCTTAACGTAAACCAGTGGCAGTGCGCGGCGTAGGCTTATAAATATAATATATTAAAATATAGGGGCGTGGCTTCATGGGAAAGGGGTGTGGCCACAAAATAATACCATTCATATAATGGTGCACAGTAGTCTCCATTATTCAAATGACGTCGCACAGTAGCGCCACTACACCAGGTAGAGTCCCCTGTACCTGGTGTAGATTATGGCAGACAGAGTCCCCTTTTTTACACATTACGGCAGACAGAGTCCCCTTTTTACACATTACGGCAGACAGCATCCCCTTTTTTACACATTACGGCAGAGTCCCCTTTTTTTACACATTTTTACACATCACGGCAGACAGCGTCCCCTTTTATACACATTACGGCATACAGAGTCCCCTTTTTTACACATTACGCGAGACAGAGTCCCCTTTTTACACATTACGGTAGACAGCGTCCCCTTTTTACACATTACGGCAGACAGAATCCTCTTTTTATACATTACAGCAGACAACGTCCCCTTTTTTACACATTACGTCAGACAGCGTCCCCTTTTTTACACATTACGGCAGACAGAGTCCCCTTTCTACACATTACGGCAGACAGCGTCCCCCTGTTTACACATTACGGCAGACAGAATCCTCTTTTTACACATTACGGCATAGTCCCCTTTCTACACATTACGGCAGACAGCTTCCCCTTTCTATACATTACGGCAGGCAGAGTCCCCATTTTACACATAATGACAGGCCAGGGGCATAAGTACATAGCAGATGCCCGGAAATATATACATAGATACACACAACTACATATATACACAGTCACATATATATATATATATACATACACAGCCAAATAAACACACACACACACACACACACAAATATACACACAAACACCCATCCACACACACAGTCTAATTTCTTCTCACCTCTCCTAATAGAACTGCCTCCGTGTGCGTGAGCCAGACAGTGGGTGTGGGAGCCAGGCATCGAGGGTCAGGAGGCGGGAGCCTCCAGCTGAACTGTGGGTGTCGGAGACTCAGAGCCGGGCAGCTGGGGTCAGGAGGCGAGGCACGGCAGCCGATGTGTGGATGCAGCAGCTGGGCAGCAGGGGTCTGGAAGCGGGAGCTGGCAGCCGATGTGTGGATGCAGCAGCCGGGCAGTGGGGGTCTGGAAGTGGGAGCTGGCAGCCGAAGTGTGGGTGTGTCAACCGGGCAGTGGGGGTCTGGAAGAGGAAGCTGACAGCCTAAGTGTGGTGGCGGGAGCCGGGTAGTTGAGGTCAAGAGGCGGGAGCCTGCAGCCTAAGCATGGGGGCTGGAGCCTGGCAGCGGGGGTCAGGCAGAACAGAAGCGGCTTTTAATGAGTCACTCATTACAATGCCGCAGACTTTGCGCCCTCAGGGCGACTGCGCTGTGTGCCAGGCACCGCTGGCACACACATAGTTACGGACCTGGTTAAATCCCTCTAAAAAAGCATGCTGCTACACCTGTTTATATACTAATTTTGATGCATTACAATTGGTCTCCTGCAAGGATAAATTGTTAGGACTTAGACTACAATGTTCTGTAATGTAGAGGGTTATTCGCAGATGTTTTCACTGGTAACTGGAAAATAACTACAAGGGTACAAGGTTTTAAAGGTTCTTTGGTCTCTAGGTCAACAGTAACTAGGTCGACAGTTCCTAGGTTGACCACTATTGGTCAACAGTAACTAGGTTGACAGGGTTTCTAGGTTGACGTGTTCTAGGTCGACAGGTCAAAAGTTCGACATGAGTTTTTTTACATTTTTATACTTTTTGGAACTTTTTTATACATAACGATCCACGCGGACTACGATTGGGAATAGTAACCTGTGCCGTGCGCAGCGGTAGTGAAGCGAGGCACCTTGCCCAAAGCATGGAAAGAGAATCGAGCCATGCAAGGGCACACGGTGCACTGGTTGGGGTTTCCGGTCACAGTACGGAGAAAACAACACCAAAAAACATAAAAAAACTCATGTCGACCTTTTGGCCTGTTGACCTAGACCATGTCGACCTAAAGACCCTGTTGACCTAGAAACCCTCTCGACCTAGTTACTGTCGACCAATAGTGGTCAACCTAGACACTGTCGACCTAGTTACTGTCGACCTTCCATACCACACCCGTTTTAAAGATAGAACTCACATCTTTCAAATGAGGGTGCTTTTAAGAATGGAGCTGTTCACAGGTGTATCTATAATGGGTGCAGTGTCTGCGGTGCACATGGGCCCTTGGGGACCACATCTCATGCCCTGTACTTATATTTAATTACTTATCTCTCCAGAGTCCCGTGTTGGCACTGCTGCAGCAGAAATCACTTGAAAAGTTATGTGGTGCCAATTGTTCTGGCGATTTTTGCATTTGTAGTAGAGATTAGTCTTCGGGTACATGGCGGGCGGCCATATTTCTGAAGACTTGCGCATGCGCAGTAGATATTTGTCACCAGGAACATGGCGGTCGCCATGTTTGTGGAGACATGCGACCTGACAGAGAGTCTACTGTGCTGCAGAGATAAGGTGGATGCACACAAGCCCCCTCCTCTCTTAAAACGCCCCTGGAGCTTCTAGTATAGGGAAAATAGGTTCCCTATTCCCTGAATCCATATCTTTTTTGTGTAATGCAGTGGCATTAGAAATTTCCATCAATACTGATATTGTGTCCCCACATGATCAGAGTGCCCCTTCCTCCCTCCTCCTCTGTCCCAACTAGCAGTAAGTTCTTTCCCCCCTTTGAATTTATATTCTGCTGAGGATGAGTGGGACTCACCCTAAGCACTTTTGAGGTATCTTCTGTCCCACTTGCCCTTAGTACTGAAGGAGTTCATCTGTTATGCCATCATGAGAATGCAATAGCAGAACTAGTATTGTGATGGTAATACTTAAATTTGTATAAAAAATTACCGGTAGATAATTTTAATTACCTACCGGTAAATCCTTTTCTCATAGTCCGTAGAGGATGCTGGGGTCCACATTAGTTCCATGGGGTATAGACGAGTCCACTAGGAGCCACTGGCACTTTAAGAGTTTGAGAGTGTGGGTTGGCTCCTCCCTCTATGCCCCTCCTACTAGACTCAGTCTAGAAACTGTGCCTGAGGAGACGGACAACTTTGAGAGAAGAATTTACACAGATAGTGGCGAGATTCACACAGGCTCACACACAGGCAAACCAAGCTATCTAGCTTGAAACATCAGCAACGGCTGAACAATATTACTTAACCAGGTAACAACTGTACTTAACCAAGAACTAAGCAGTACTGAACTAAGTAACCAATGCAGGATCATGAAGCTCTGGGCGGGCACCCAGCATCCTCTACGGACTATGAGAAAAGGATTTACCGGCAGGTAATTAAAATCCTATTTTCTCTTGCATCTTAGAGAATGCTGGGGTCCACATTAGTACCATGGGGATGTACCAAAGCTCCCAGAACGGGAGGGAGAGCGCGGAGGCTCCTGCAGAACTGATTGACCAAACTTCAGGTCCTCAGCGGCCAAAGTATCGAACTTGTAGAACCTTGCATACGTGTTCGACCCAGACCATGTAGCCGCTCGACAAAGCTGTAAAGCCGAGACACCCCGGGCAGCTGCCCAGGAAGAACCCACCTTATGAGTAGAGTGGGCCTTAAAAGACGTAGGACACAGCAATCATGCCGTAGAATGCGCATGCTGGATAGTGAACCTGATCCAGCGAGAGATCATCTGCTTAGAAGCAGGACACCAAGTTTCTTGGGATCATACAAGACAAACAGAGGGTCCGATTTTCTGTACTGCTGACGTGTCCGGAGTTCAACTTTATCTTCATGAAAGATCAAGTGGGAGCTTTTACAAGACAAAGCCCCCAACTCTGAAACACGTCTAGCAGAAGCTAAGGCCAACAGAGTGAAAGCCTTCCACGTGAGAAATTTGACCTCAAACTCCTGTAGAGGCTCAAACCAGTCCAATTGGAGGAACTGTAACACCATGTTAAGATCCCAGGGTGCTGTAGGCAGCACAAAGGGAGGCTGGATGTGCAGAACCCCTTTCAGAAAAGTCTGAACCTCAGGGAGGGAAGCCAACTGTTTCTGGAAGAAAATGTATAGGGATTAAATCTGGACCATTACGGATCCCAACCTCAGGCACATATCCAAATCTGCTTGCAGGAAGAGGAGAAACCGTCCCAGTTGAAGCTCCACCGTAGGAAACTTCTTGGGCTCACACCAAGATACATATTTTTTCCAAATACGATGGTAATGTTTAGACGTTACTCCTTTCCTAGCCGGCATCAGGGTAGGAATAATCTTGTTCAGAATGCCCTTCCGAGCTAATATCTGGCGTTCAACCTCCATGCCGTCAAACGTAGCCTCGTTAAGTCTTGATAGATGAACGGCCCCTGCTGCAGCAGGTCCTCTCGAAGAGGAAGAGGCCTCGGCTCTTCTAGCAGTAGATCCAGAAGATCTGCGTACCAAGCCCTTCTTGGCCAGTCCGGAGCAATGAGGATTGCCCGAACTCTTGTTCTCCTTATGAGATTTAGAACTCTTGGAATGAGTGGAAGTGTAGGAAACACGTACATCGACTGGAGCACTCACGGAGTCACCGCCGCCACTGCTTGTGGGTCCCTCGACCTGGAACAATACTGCCGAAGTTTCTTGTTGAGACGAGAGGCCATCATGTCTATTTGAGGTACACCCCAAAGATCTGTTACCTCCACGAACACCTCCAGATGGAGTCCCCACTCTCCTGGATGGAGATTGTGTCTGCTGAGGAAGTCCACTTCCCAGTTGTCTACTCCCAGAATGAAGATTGCTGACAGCACCAATGCATGTTTTTCTGCCCAGAGGATGATTCTTGTAACCTCTAACATTGCAGCTCTGCTCTTCGTTCCGCCCTGTCGGTTTATGTAAGTCACTGTTGTTACATTGTCCGACTGCACTTGAATGGCTCGATCTTGCAGAAGATGGGCCACTTTGAGAAGACCGTTGTAGATGGCCCTTAGTTCCAAAATGTTTATTGGAAGGCTGGATTCCAGGCTTGACCACTGTCCTTGGAAGGTTTCCTCCTGAGTGACTGCTTCCCAGCCCCGGAGACTTACATCCATGGTTAGAAGGACCCAGTCCAGAATTCCGAACCTGTGGCCCTCCAGAAGGTGAGTTAATTGCAGCCACCAGAGGAGTGAAATCCTGGCTTTCAGCAACAGACGTATTCTCTCGTGCATATGTAGATGAGATCCCGACCACCTGTCCAGGAGATCCAGTTGGAAGGGCCTCGTAAGAGGCCACCATCTTCCCCAGAAGGCGAGTGCACTGATGAACTGAAACCCGGGCTGGCTTCAAGACATCCCAGACCATTGTTTGTATCACCAATGCTTTCTCCTCGGGAAAAACACCCGCTGCACTTCCGAGTCGAGGATCATTCCCAGAAAAGACAACCTCCTGGTCAGCTCAAAATGTGATTTTGGAAGATTCAGGATCCAACTGTGTTCCCTGGGCAGATGAATCGTGAGAACAATGGACTGCAACAACTTCTCCCTGGACGATGCCTTTAGTAGCAGATCATCCAGATATGGGATTATGTTCACCCCCGTCTGCGTAGAAGAACCATCATCTCTGCCATCACCTTGGTGAACACCCTCGGTGCTGTGGAGAGGCCGAATGGCAGTGCTTGGAAATTATAGTGACTGTCTAACAGTGCAAATCTGAGATAAGCCTGGTGAGGCAGCCAAATCGGAATGTGGAGGTACGCATCCTTGATATCCAGGGATACCAGAAACTCTCCATCCTCCAGACCTGCAATCACTGCTCTGAGAGACTACATTTTGAATTTGAACACCCTCAGGAAAGGGTTTAACGATTTCAAGTTCAAAATTGGTCTGACCGAACCATCCGGTTTCGGTACCATGGAAAGGTTTGAATAATAACCCTTGTTATGCATATGAGGTGGAACTGGGACAATGACCTGTGACTTTTCCAATTTTAGGATGGCTTCTTGTAGGATAACCCTGTCTGTCAGCAAAGCTGGCAAGCCTGATTTGAAGAATCGGTGAGGTGGAAGTTCTTGAAACTCCAGTCTGTACCCCTGGGACACAATATCCTGTACCCAGGGATCCAGGCCAGATGACACCCAGACATGTCTGAAACGTCTGAGTCTCGCACCCACCAGCTCGTCCTCCTGGCTTTGATGTCCACCATCATGCTGAGGATTTTGAGGAACCAGAAGTAGGTCTCTGGTCCTGGGAGCCTGCGGGAGCAGGATTTTTGGATTTTGCCCGATCACCTCTAAAGAAAGTGGTAGGAGGCTTGTTTTTTTTTGCCTTAGCGGTCCAAAAGGACTGCAGCACAGCTGAAGAAAATGGTTTCTTTGTAGAAGGTGTAGCAGAGGGAAGGAACAGTGACTTACCCGTGGTTGCCATGGAAATCCACGCATCCAATGCTTCCCCGAATAGAGCCATGCACAGGCAATAGTGGGCCTTAACACCACTCCTGAAGCAGTGTAAATGGATTTGAGCGTAGTGTCAATTTTACGATCAGCCGGTTCTTTTAATGTGGCAGATCCAGGAACAGGTAAAAACACCTTTTTAGACAGCCTGGAGAAAGATGCGTCCACAATGGGTGGGTTTTCCCATTTTTTCCTATCTTCATCAGGGAAGGCAAAAGCAACCAAAACCCTTTTTGGGATCTTGAGTTTTTTCACCAGGTTTTCCCAGGATTTTTCAAATATAGAGTTTAATTCTTTAGATGCAGGGAAGGTTAACAAGGCTTTCTTATTGTCAGTGAAGTAAGCCTCCTCAACCTGCTCAGGTGTGGTGTCATTAATATTTAACACATCTCTAAAGGCCTCAATCATGAGCTGCACCCCCTTAGCAAGGGATGCCGCCCCCCTCTGCACCTCCCCATCACCGTCTGCAGTATCAGCATCAGTATCTGTGTCATCTTGCATAATTTGGGCAAGTGCACGTTTCTGTGGGAACATGCTAAGAGATTTTGCAGGAATAGGGCCAGAGCCTGACCAAACTGCCATAGACTTCTTCAACACCTGAGTTTCAGTCTCAGTATTAGCTAACCTGGTAGAGATCTGAGAGATCATTCCTTTGATAGAAGTTAACCACTCAGGTTCAACAATAGGGATCTGAGACAAAGAATTACAATCCTGTGTACATGGAATGGATCCCTCCTGAGAAGAAACATCTTCTGCAGCACATGACACAGATTCTCTAAACATGGCTATGTGAGATATTAAACACACACACAGGGAAATGTCAGACACATTTTCCCCCCAAGTATGCCACAGAGAGACACAGAGATTGGAGCCAGCCCACACACAGCACTTTTTGAGGTAGAACTAATGAAACTACCAGCGCTGTCTGTGTACATTAATAGGGTAGTCTTCAGGTTGCCGACTGTCGGGATCCCGGTGCACAGTATACCGGCGCCGGAATCCCGACAGCCGGCATACCGACAGTTTTTCTCCCTCATGGGGGTCCACGTCCCCCTGGAGGGAGAATAAATAGCATGGGGCGTGTAGCGCGCCACCGTGCCCGCAGCATATAGAGCACATCGAGTCCGCAAGGGGCTCATTTGCGCTCGCCATGCTGTTGGTATGCCGGCGGTCGGGCTTCCGTCACCGGTATGCTGGTCACCGGGAGCCCGGCCACCGGCATACCATACTACACCCCCTTAATAGGCTACACAGACTTTACACAGCCTCCCCTCCCTTCTACAACCCCCTGGTAACGCACAGGATAGCTGGAGTTGCTTGGAGGGACAGCTCTCCTTGTCAGTGTCTGTTGTACAGGAACTGCAGGCAGGAAAATGGCGCTTAACTCTGCTGGGTTCGCTCTGAGGAGAAGCTCCTCCCCCCGAACATGGCGCTGCTTCCCACTCTCCATTATATTATACTGGCCTGAGGATTTCTGCTGGCAGTGATCCAGGGACCCCGACAGGCTTGCTGACCAGTGTAGGGTGTAGGTGCTGCCTCAGGGCGCCCCTCACAGCACCGCACAATGTACCGCTGAGCCCAGGAGTGCAGTTAGTACTGCGCTCCCTACCCTGTTGCCGCCATCTTCACACCAGCTCCCCGCTTGCTAGGGGGGGTGGTGACTCACTCACCACTGAATTCTTCTGGCTCTGTAAAGGGATGGTGGCATGCTGCGTGAGTGAGCAGTCACCCGGGGCGGCTAACGATCAGCACCCTCGGGAGCTCAGTGTCCTGTCAGCGGAGATAGTGGCTCAGACCGTGCAGGGTGGACACTACTCCCCGCCCTAGTTCCTCGAAGCAGGGAGGCTGTTGCTAGCAGCCTCCCTGTAAAATAATAAATTCTAAAAATAACTTTTACTAGAGAAACTCTGGAGAGCTCCCCTAGCTGTGACCGGCTCCTCCGGGCATATTTTCTAAACTAAGTCTGGTAGGAGGGGCATAGAGGGAGGAGCCAGCCCACACTCTCAAACTCTTAAAGTGCCAGTGGCTCCTAGTTGACCCGTCTATACCCTATGGTACTAATATGGACCCCAGCATCCGCTAGGACGTAAGAGAAATAATGAATTTGCAAAAGCTGGTAAACATTATCATCAGTTTTGCCATTCAGGACAATTATTGTCGGTAGCAAAACTTTGCTGTTTCAAATGAAAAATAACTAAATATATATATATATAAATAAATATATGTATATGTGTGTGTACATATGTATATATATATATATATATATATATATATATATATATATATATATATATATATATGGAGAGAACAGACAGCGCCAATACGTGATTGCCGATCAATACTGGTAGTTAGACAAAAAAAAACAATAAATAGAATTAATAAGTATATGGATATTAAAATATCTCCCTATGAGGACATTCCCTTAAATATAGTAGGGCGTCTGCTGTACCTTAAGAGATAAGCATTGGTAAGGTGCTTTATAGATAATGTAAACAGAACAATGGATAAGGTGTTTCTAAGCGACCAATGGTGTCACAATAAGATTAGGGAGGGCAACTATGTTTAAAATAGGTTTACAATTTATTCATATACAAATCACACCAGTAAAAAATGGAATAACAAAGCCACAGATAAATAATTACTAGAAATATCTCTGGAGCTGGATAAAAGTACAAAAATTACATCTAAAGATTCATAAAAGATATCATATCAAACAATTCTATGAATCTCAGCTTCACTGCCAATGATAGTGCAGATAAGATTGAATTCCTGGACCTGGTATTGACACATTCGGGGAAAGAAGTGGTCACCAAGAATTACATCAAGGTCGACATGAACAGCTACGTCCACTACAAGAGCAATCATTGTCAACAATGGAAGAATAATATCCCGTTCTCACAGTTCCACAGAATAGCCCGGAACTGTAAGAACAGTGAGGACCGGGATCAACAGCTACGGGTCTACACTGAAAGATTTAAGGAGAAAGGGTATCCGAATCATTTGTTGGAAGAAGCCAACCTAAAGACAAAGAACCTTGAGAGGAAAGAACTTCTAAAGTATAAACCCAGAGAAAAGAAAGAGGACACAGTGAGATTCATCACTACTTGTAGTAGACATGAGAATCTTATAAAAAGAAGAGTAGACAAGTATGACTTTGGGGTTTGGGGTTACAGTTTCATCAACCCCTTTTTGTTTTTGGATTTATTCATTGTACCTAAGCTTGAGGAGACCTGCTTTGTCAGGTTATTTACTGTATGCTATACTCTATGTTTTTGTTAAAAGATCTAAGCAGTCCTCCCTCTCTTGTGTTTTATGGATGTAATACTCAGTATTATTTCTTGTTTTGAATCTATAGATGCATTATGTCATTTTATTCTGTACCTAACACTTAGTATCTCCTCTTTTTCTTCTTCTTGCAGCTGTATATAGAAAATGTTCTCTTCCTGTGCTGCACTTACCAGTATCTCTCATTTTATTGCAAGCTGAAGAGTTTATATTTTTATATTGCATTTTAAATACTCTAACACTGTAACTGTAACTGTAGGAGGGAAATATATGTACAGTAGTTTCCTCTCTGGGCTATACTAAACTATTTATGACCATGTTGGAAATATATTCGTAATACCTTTTTAAATGAGTTTCTCATAAAACATATTTGTTCCATATACACGGCATACTACTAATTATCTGAAATATATATATATATATATATATATATATAATTATACACACAATTTCATATATATATATATATATATAATTATATGTGTGAATATATATATATATACATATATATATATATATATATATTGTATATAAATCCTTTGCGACTTTGCAAAGATAAGCTCCAAGACTGTATCTACAGAAGTCAAGGCAAAAGGGTCACTTCCTCGGCTGGATTTACTATGCCCTTTTGACCACTTATTGTCAGATTGATTTCTGTATTCCAGCTAAGCACTCGGACATAATCCCAGTACAGCGATATAGCAGTATACCAATGACTACCCAATTAGGAAACACAGTCAATGAATAGGTCAAGTTGTTTAAAGTCCAGGGACACAGTGTTTGTCTGAGCATACAGGTTTGTTTATCTTATTATTATGACCCTCTTTTCATCATTGGAAGTTTCTTTATGGTGTACAAAAACAAGTGAATAAATCAGTGTTCATCCAAATCCTGTCATATTACCTAGAGAAAAGGAAAATATACAGAGGATCAAGTCATTAAAATAAGAGGGTTAGCTTTTATAAAATATGAGATCAATAATAAAACAAGAAACCATATATTGTGTACAATGTTAACTTCATGTCAAAACATTTGAGCATGTTTACTCCAATGAGTTGCTGAACTTTTCTATAAACCATTATTCATTTTTAGGGAAACAGTTATCATAATTGGCTGTGCTAAATAAATAAATGTAATTATATCGAGAATATCTATCTATCTACCTACCTATCTATATACAGATGGAGATGCACTTATCTATCTATCTACCTATCTATTTATATACAGATGGAGACACACTTATCCAGTGCGGCTCCATCACAGGTGTGCACTCCCGGCGTGACTAGGTGATCCGTCAGCCTAGCCCCGCCGGTAGTGCACAGAGATGCTCTCCCTTTCTAGTGAATGAGGGGTGCGTCTCCGTCAGTGTCTCCATCACGGATGAGCGCGCATCACGGATGGAGACGCCCTCCCATTCTAGTGAATGAGGCATGTCTCCGTCACGGGCGCGCAACACTGGACGGAGACGCTCTCGGCTTTAGGCGCACAGACGGAGCCACGACTAGCGTGACTCCATCTGTATGTTTTGGTTTTAGTTTTGGTTCTAAATCATGGACTTATTTTAGAAAACCACCCACAGTGTTTTTGTTTTGGCTTTTGAACTGGATTTCTTAAAAAAATCTGTTAAAATCATGTAATTTGGACCTGTTTTTGTTCCTGGTTTTGATATTATTATTAACATCAATAACATTCACTTTCAGTCATTTCCAGTTTTAAGTGGCACTTGAAATGACGAGGGAGGGATTTACAGTACATGCAAACCAAAACTCGCAAGATTTGGTTTTTAGATCTGACATTCGAACTTGGTGAGATGACCCAAGCGAGGATTTGTTTCAACTCAGAACCCCAAAGTGTTCTGAGCCAGTAATTGGTTCGACTCGGAAACCCCAAACTTCGGGTGTGTTCAGTTTTCAGCAATAGATGTGGCTACTAATAAGGAGACTGTATTTGTAAAAAATAAATCATACTGTGTGAGTTAAAAGGGAGTGGGGGAATATTAATCTTACACTATCATACCAAATATAAATATACCAAAATGGTTTTATAACCCCTCTCGCATAGTTTGCTGTCACACAGTGTTCAAAGAAGTTGTGTTTTTCCCGTGCATCGTAAAAATGGTGATGCAGTCAATATAGAGGCTGTCGGGATCCTGGCATTCAGGAGACCAAAGCCGGAATTCAGATAGCCTGTGAAATACTGACACCCAGAATCTCGACAAACGATCAGTATTCCCACTCGGTGGGTCTACACCACCAACCAAGTGGGAATAGACCCTGTGGCGAATAAAGCAAGCCATCAGGCCTAATGCGTAGAGAGCACAGCAAACCCATGAGGTACTCGCTGCCTTGCTGCCGGAATTCCGGTAAATGGGATGCCGCTGACGGTATATGACAGCTGACATCCCATCTACCGGGATATCATATGTATCCCATAAAAATGCTTATTTAAAAAATAGAGAAACGTGTTAACTTAAACTTTTTTGTTACATTGAACAAAATGGCCACCAAATCTTTGCACATGCTAACCAAGGGGCAGGATGTATGTCACGTTTATGTGTGTTTGAGTGCACAAAAGATTCAGTGATGGTCATGAGGATGTTGAAGATTATGAACAGCCCGGAAGGCCTTGCACATCAAAAACAAATGAAAATGTAAAAATTGAGAAAATTGTTTGAATTGACCATCGACTCAGCATCCAAATGATAGCAGAAATGGTAAACATCAACAAAGAAACTGTTAGGCAAGTTTTGCCTCAAGATCTTAGCATGAAAAAAGTTTGTGCCAAAATAGTTTGAAGGCTTCTCACTGCAGAGCAGAAAGAAAGCGAATATGTGCAGACATTTTGAACAAATTTATGCAGATTCGCATTTTTTAGAAACTTACCTGTGATGAAACATGGATCTTCTAGTACGATTTTAGACAAAATGCCAGTCCATACACTGGAAAACACCAATATCACTTAGAATGAAGAAAGCTGCTGATATATAGAAAGAAGAGGCGAAGAAACACGTTACAAATAAGAACTGATTCATAGGACAGGAACCTTGTCCACTGCTACAGTTTCAATTTATAGTCAACAAATTGCGCCGGGACTATTAAGTGTTCCAGAGGAAAAAGCCCATTGCCACGGAATGCTGCATGAAAAGGAAACACCAGCAGCTCTGGGTGAGAAGGAGCACATTGGCCAATAAAAAATTGGGGAAAGGTGATATATAAACTAATACTTTTATATAATCTAATGCAGTGTTCAAGAGGTTACCATTGTTGGAAGTACATAGGGGGACTTTATCATAAATAAGTGAAGCAATTAACATCTACCAATGCAAATTACAATTGTGGGATGGGTCATACTAATTCACTGACCCTTAATAAATATATACAATAATGGACTCTTTCTTGGATGCATGCACATTGCAAGTTTTTGGAATGCTTATTGCCATATACTGTATACATATATAGTTTTATTATCTTTTTGAGCGTATTCCTTTTAATATATCTTATTTGTGATATCACGTCGAATTTGATTAAATAAATGAGAACTGGTTAAGCAGTGCTTCCTTCTTTTTTGGAGAGTTAGTTTGCTAAAGAATTTTGTACTTCAAGAATGAATAAAGCAACATCAAAGCAAATCCAATTTAAATCCATATTAATTGTTTTCTTTGATATCAAGGGTATTTTTTTGGAAGACTGCATACCAGAAGGTGCAACGGTGACTCAACATTACTACAAAAATGTTTCAGCATTATTGTGGGAAAGAATCAGAAGAAAGAGGCCAGAGTTGTGGAAAAATGGTTTCATCCTCCATTAAGACAACGCACCAGCCCACAGTCTGTGAAGCAGTTTTTGGCCAAGAAACAGATTGCAGTGCTAGAACACCCTCCACATTCACCAGACCTAGCACCATGTGACTCCTTTCTTTTCCCTAAAGTCAAATCTGTAAACAAGGGAACCTGTTTTGCATCAGTTACTGAGGTGAGGAAGAAGCTGACAGATAACGAGCTACAGCATGACTTTTCTCAATGGAAAATAAGAATGCAGCAGTGTTTGTATGTATGTATATATATATATATATATATATATATATATATACACCTCATATGTGTGTACAGTGTGTATTTATGGGGAATGAAAGTAAGTAGCCTAATCTTTTCCTATAGAAATAGGTTTGTATTCATTTCGGTAGTAATTCTAGATGCTTTTTAACACTATATGGTAAAGTACAAAGACCAGGGCCGGAGCTTCCACTAGGCAGCTTTAGGCAGCTGCCTAGGGGCGCCGGGACCTGAGGGGCGACCTGCTGCAGATGCCTGAAAAAGGTAGCATGGTCCTACCTCCCACAGGTGTCGCAATATCCCCCGGCACTCTTATCTTACAGTAGCAGCGACTGCCAAGCTCTCGTATTGCAGCCTCCAGCTCCGGCATAGGCAGTAACTTTGACAGCTCCTGGAGTCTTGGCCAGGGATAACATGCGGCGCTGCTCTTCATTCCAGGTTCTTTCACAGTCTACTCAGTCTCAACTCTGCATCACAGCCTGCAGGTAAGGTGGCTGCACAGTGCACTCTCTGCATTTGATAAGGAAAGAGGGGGAGTGCAGCAGTCGGAAAGGGGAGGTGGGGGTAGAGATGAGCAGCAGGCATGCACCCAGTCTGGGGGTATG
This sequence comes from Pseudophryne corroboree, assembly GCF_028390025.1. NCBI lineage: Eukaryota > Metazoa > Chordata > Amphibia > Anura > Myobatrachidae > Pseudophryne > Pseudophryne corroboree. The sequence goes on along the minus strand of NC_086444.1, from coordinate 1,104,355,868 downwards.
AGCACCAATGTGCACACAGATGGTGGAGAGCATAGAATAGCAGACATCTAACAGAGTGGGGGAGGGGGGGAGAGAGGCTGAGAGCAGCAGGCACCCACACAGACTGGGGAGATGGGGAAAAGAGAGCAGCCATGCAACAGACTGGGGGTGGGGGAGAGCAGCAGCATGCTTTTCACCTGAAGGGTGGGTACGGGTAAGGGGCAGTAGGCAGAAGTTTTGCCTAGGGTCCCGGGAAACCTTGCACCGGCCCTGACAAAGACATATAAAGTACAGTAGTTCTCTGTTCATTATCAGCCTGAGCTCACAGCAGATAGGGAGGATGAAGGTGGTGCATTAACTATAAAGTGAATCAGCACTACAGCAGGTTAAGCCTTCAGGAAAACTTTAACATTTTTATTTTTTCTGTAAATTGGAATAGTAATATTTTGTTTCTTTCTTTCTCTTACGTCCTAGAGGATGCTGTGGTCCATTTTAGTACCATGGGGTATCGACGGTTCCGCAGAAGCCTTCGGAACTTTAAGACTTTTTAACAGTGTGAACTGGCTCCTCCCTCTATGACCCTCCTCCAGACCTCAGTTTAGAAAATGTGCCCGGGAGACTGGATGCACACCAGTGGAGCTCTACAGAGTTCTGCTGGAAAAGACTTTGTTAGGTTTTTTATTTTACAGGGAAGCTGCTGGCAACAGCTTCCCTGCTTCGTGGGACTTAGGGGGGAAGTAGGAACCAATTTCTCAGTTAGTTTAATGGCTCTGCTTCCGCTGACAGGACACCATTAGCTCCTGAAGGGTACTGAACACAGCCCTTGCCTGGCTGCTGCTCACTCCCACAGCACTGCTGCCACCCCCTAACAGAGCCAGAAGTCAGAAGGCTGGTGAGTATTTACTGGAGACCTGCAGAGAGGGACCCTCCGGTCATCATGGCGGCATAAAGGCACCAGTGCAGCGCGGGACGCTGTGCAAAAACATGTCTCACAGCACAGGGTGCAGAGTGCGCGCGGGGGGGGGGGCACGCTCTGAGGGACATGATAAATCCTTACTCTCGCTGGCATTAAAGTACACACAAGGGAGACGCTGGTGTACATACCCCTGCCAGTATAAATATTATATTACTGTGGTTGAACCGTGCCATTACAGGGGGCGGGGCTTCTCCTAAGAATTGCTTGTAACACTCAATAGGCACCATTTTCTCCTCACAGAGACGCCGGAGCGCTGATCCTGCACGCTGCTTCTCCTCACTCATCACTGATACAAGTACCAGGGTGTTATAGAATTGGAGGGGAGCACATAATTTATTGAAGTCTGCGGGCTTCACATTAGATATAAAGCGCTGTGTTGGTATATATGTACATTCATTGTATGTAATACATATAGGGCGCGTGGTGTGGACTAACAATTCCCTCTGGGTCCCTCTGACAGACATTAGTGTAGGTCTGTCCCCATTAGCTCCCGTGTGTGTGTGAGTGGTGTGACTGTACACGTGTGAACCATGTCTAGAGAAAGCTCTTCCCCAGAGGAACCCATTTTAGAGGCACAAGAGTGTTCTGAGCCTGTGTGGGTGAGAAAGCTGCAGAGTAATATGGCTAAACTAGCAAAGAAATTCTCTGAGTCTGAGGAACAGACAAAGCATTGGAGACAGTCTGTGGAAGATGCTCTATTTGCTGATTGTTCCACATCATCCACTCGGGACCCCTCCAGTTCCCAGAAAAGGTCCCTGGCCCAAATTATGCAAAGGGACACTGACACAGATTCTGACACTGACGTCGACACTGGGGATTTGAGGGGGGTAGACCCCAAACTGGCTAAGAGCATTCAATGTATGATAGTCGCTATAAAAGAGGTGTTGGAATTTCCTAACACAACACCTCCACCTGAGGAAAAAGATTATTTTAAATTAAATAAAAAACAGGGGATGACTTTTCCTCCGTCTAAGGACTTAAATACATTTTTTGAGGAATCCTGGGCTATCCCGGAAAAGAAATTTGCTATCCCTAAAAGGTTGCGGGTAGCGTACCCTTTTCCTGAAGAGGATAGGCGTAAGTGGGAGTCCCACCCAATGATAGACACCTCAGTCTCAAGGTTGTCAAAGAAAATAATTTTACCTGCCCCAGGGTCAGCTTCATTAAAAGAACCTGCTGACCGCAAGTTAGAGACAACTTTAAAGTCCATCTATGGGGGTAATTCCAAGTTGATCGCAGCAGGAATTTTTTTAGCAGTTGGGCAAAACCATGTGCACTGCAGGGGGGGGCAGATATAACATTTGCAGAGAGAGTTAGATTTGGGTGGATTATTTTATTTCTGTGCAGGGTAAATACTGGCTGCTTTATTTTTACACTGCAAATTAGATTGCAGATTGAACATACCACACCCAAATCTATCTCTCTCTGCACATGTTATATCTGCCTCCCCTGCAGTGCACATGGTTTTGCCCAATTGCTAACAGAATTCCTGCTATTATCAACTTGGAATTACCCCCTATGTTGCTACGGGTACGTTGCTTAGTCCCACAATTGCTTCTGCGTGGGTAGGTAACACAGTGGAAAAATGGGCAGATAACTTGATTGGTAATATTGACACGGTCGATAAAGATGACATGCTGCAAATTCTAGGTCATATCATAAGATTCTGCAGGTTACTTGGTTGAAGCTATGAAGGATGTAGGCTTACTGGGCTCAGGGGTCTCTGCTATGGCGATTTCGGCCCACAGGGCGCTCTGGATACGCCAATGGAATGCTGACGCAGAATCCAAAAGAAATATTGAGGCGCTCCCGTACAATGGTGAGGCCCTCTTTGGAGAGAAACTAGATGCCAATGATATCTACTACTACATCTGCCAAATCAGCATTTCTGCCGTCGGCAGCTACACCGGCTAAAAAAGTATATAATTCTCATACAATGCAGTCCTTTCGGCCCAACAAGTACAAAAAGGATAAAAGTACCCCTTTTTCACAGGAAAAGGAAGAGGAAAAGGTAGAAAACCTACAACACCCTCAGGCTCTAAGGAGCAGAAGTCAGCAACTACTTCTGCAAAAGCCACAGCATGATGCTGGGGCTCCTCTGCGGGAGTGCGATCGGGTGGGGGCACGTCTACTATTTTTCAGCCAGGTCTGGTTTCGCTCAGACCTGGATCCTTGGATTTTACAGATAATATCCCAAGGTTACAAGTTGGAATTTCAAGACCTTCCCCCATGCCGATTTTTTAAATCAGCCTTGCCAGTTTCGGCTCAGGACAGCGCAAATGTCCTGAACGCAATACACAAATTATGTCAAGACAAAGTAATTGCCTTGGTTCTTGCCGAACAAAGGAATCAAGGATTTTATTTAAGCCTGTTTGTAGTACCGAAGCCAGATGGCTCGGTCAGACCGATTTTAAACCTAAAATCTCTAAATCTTTATTTGAAAAGATTCAAATTCAAGATGGAATCCTTAAGAGCAGTGATTTCCAGCTTAGAAGATAAGGAATTTCTGGTGTCAGTGGACATCAAGGATGCTTACTTGCATGTCCCCATTTATCCGCCACATCAAGCATACCTGAGGTTTGCAGTTCAGGATTGCCACTACCAATTCCAGACATTACCATTCGGCTCTTCACGGCTCCGAGAATATTCACCAAGGTGATGGCGGAGATGATGGTTCTCCTTCACAAAAAAAGGAGTCAACATAATTCCATACTTGGACGATCTACTCACAAAACTGAGATCCAGGGACAAGCTAATCCAAAACATAGCGTTATCTCTGACGGTACTTCAACAGCACGGTTGGATCATCAACTTTCCAAAATCTCAGTTGGAACCGACGATGAGGTTATCATTTTTGGGAATGATACTGGACACCAAGGTACAGAGAGTATTTCTACTTGGGGAAAAGGCTCAGAAGATCCAGAGCAAGAACAGTATCAAATCATCAGTGCATTTGCCTGTTGGGGAAAATAGTAGCGGCTTACGAGGTGCTACAATATGGCCGATTCCATGCCAGGGTCTTCCAGTGAGACGTACTGGACAAGTGGTCCGGATCGCACCTACACATGCATCAAAAGATAATCTTGTCAGCAAAAGCCAGAATTTTGCACCTGTGGTGGCTACAAATGTCTCACCTCCTGGAGGGACGCAGGTTTGGGATTCAGGCCTGGATCCTGGTGACCACGGATGCAAGTCTCCGAGGATGGGGAGCAGTCACTCAACGCGAAAGTTTCCAAGGAAGGTAGTCAAGTCAAGAAACTCGCCTTCACATAAACATTCTGGAGTTGAGAGCTGTGTACAACAGTCTTCATCATTTGGCACACCTTCTTCAAGGTCGTCCGATACAGAGCCAGTCAGACAATGTAACGGCAGTAGCTTACATAAACCGTCAAGGTGGAAAAAAAGCAGAGCGGCAATGGCAGAGGTGACAAAGAAACTCCTCTGGGCAGAAAGACATGCAAAAGCTCTTTCGGCAATTTTCATTCCGGGAGTGGACAACTGGGAAGCAAACTTCCTCAACAGACATGATCTCCATCCTGGAGAATGGGGCCTCCACCCAGAAGTCTTTGCGGAGGTGGCAAGTCGTTGGGGCATTACTCAAGTGCAAATTATGTCATCACGCCTCAACAAGAAGCTTCAGAAATATTGTTCCAGGTCGAGAGACCCACAAGCAATAGCGATAGATGCACTGGTGACCCAGTGGGTGTTTCAGTCGGTGTATCTGTTCCCTCCACTTCCACTTATTCCAAAAGTTCTCAAGATCATCAGAAGAACAAGAGTTCGAGCAATACTCATTGCTCCAGATTGGCCAAGGAGGACTTGGTATCCAGATCTTCAAGAGTTATTCCTGGAAGATCCTCGGTCTCTTCCTCTTCGCGAGGACCTGCTTCAGCCGGGGCCGTTAGTTTATCAGGACTTACCGCGGCTGCATTTCACGGAATGGCTGTTGAGCGCCAGATCCTAGCCTGTAAGGGTATTCCCAATGAAGTCATTCCCACACTTATTCTGGCCAGGAAAGGGGTAACGTCCAAACATTACCATCGTATTTGGAGAAAATATGTATCTTGGTGTAAATCCAAGACGTCTCCTGCAGTGGAGTTTCAATTAGGATGACTTCTTCTATTTCTACAGGTGGGTGTGGATGCTGGATTGAGATTGGGATCTATCAAGGTTCAGATTTCGGCCTTGTCAGTTTTCTTTCAGAAACAATTGGCTTCTCTTCCTGAGGTCCAGACGTTCGTGAAGGGGGTTCTGCGCATCCAACCTCCCTTTGTGCCTCCTGCGGCGCCATAGGATCTTAATGTTGTGTTGCAGTTCCTTAAATCAGACTGGTTTGAGCCTCTACAAGAGTTAGAGTTGAAGTTTCTCACTTGGAAAGTCGTCATGCTGTTGGCCTTGGCCTCAGGCAGACGAGTGTCTGAGTTAGGAGCTCTGTCACACAAGAGTCCTTACTTAATATTTCATGAAGATAGGGCTGAACTGAGAACACATCAGCACTTTCTTCCTAAGGTTGTGTCTTCTTTTCATATCAACCAACCAGTGGTGGTGCCAGTGGCTTCTTTCACCTCAGCCGTCCCAAAGTCCTTGGATGTTGTCAGAGCGTTGAGGACTTATGTTGCAAGAACGGCTAGGATTAGGAAAACAGAATCTTTGTTTGTCCTCTATGACCCCAACAAGATTGGGGGTCCTGCTTCTAAGCAGACTATTGTGCGCTGGATCAGGGGTACCATTCAGCACGCTCATTCCATGGCAGGATTGCCGTTACCGACTTCTGTAAATGCCCACTCTACTAGGAAAGTGGGCTCGTCCTGGGCGGCTGCCCGGGGTATCTCGGCTTTGCAAATCTGCCGAGCTGCTACTTGGTCAGGTGCAAACACGTTTGCTAAGTTTTATAAATTTTACACCTTGGCTGCTGGCGACCTAAAATTTGGTCAGTCAGTTCTGCAGGAACATTAGCACTTTCCCGCCCGTACTGGGAGCTTTGGCACATCCCCATGGTACTAAAATGGACCCAAGCATCCTCTAGGACGTAAGAGAAAATAGGATTTTATTAACCTACCTGTAAATCCTCTTCTCGTAGTCCGTAGAGGATGCTTGGCGCCCGCCCAGTGCTCATTTTTCATGCTGATTACGTTTATCTTTTTGCACACATGTGTTTAGATGTTGACAGCTATTGCTGTTGCGTTATACATGCTGGTTGACATGAGTTATGTTAAAGGCCATGTTAGCCGACATGTTTCTTGTGTATGGTGTGAGCTGGTGTGAATCTCGCAACAAGTTTATTAGTAATTCCTCTCTGGAATATGTACGTCTCCTCGGGCACAGTTCCTATACTGAGGTCTGGAGGAGCGGCATAGAGGGAGGAGCCAGTTCACACTGTTAAAAAGTCTTAAAGTGCCAAAGGCTCCTGCTGAAACGTCTATACCGCATGGTACTAAAATGGACCCCAGCTCCTCTACAGACTACGAGAAAAGGATTTACTGATAGGTTAATAAAATCCTATTTTTCCTCCTCCTAGCACTTCATCTGAATCCCCCAGAAGCTGTCAATAAGGGATCTTCCTAGACGTAAATCAGATCCTGCCCAGTCTGTGATTATAAACTGAAGATATATAATATAGATGTTATATATTACACATGTACACTTGTAACAGATACAAAAAAAACAGTCACAACATCTTGGACAATATGTGGATTAATAAATCTAACATTTATGGAAGACATTTGTAAACAGAGGATATTTAAAAAGTCTACAGAGTTTTAGAGATGTCTATGAAGTATAGACATGGGGGACCCAGCGGAAGGAGTGGGATGCAGCAGATGTCCACCAGTTGGATTAGGTTATTTTTGGACATTTGCTCAAATGATGAGTTAGAGCAGGTCAGGGATTAAAATACACTTTCCTCTGCAAACATACTGTATGGTTCCACTTATAAGGCTTGCAGTTTATTAAGTGCAAGGCCTACAGTAAATCAAGGAGAATATTTTATGTTAACCAGGCAATCAAACTTGGGATTTCCAGAAAATGGGAATTCTCGGACAAAAAACAATCAAGCTTGAGATAATGTATGTCTTCAACAAAGTTCCAAAGATAGATGCTGCAATTTATGGTCTCAACAACCGAACAACCAACCGCTAGCCCACACACTCCAGCCATAGATGCAGGCACACCTGTTGTGCACATCATGTTAAGCAAGGGATGGCTATGAGGTACCTACTGTAGCTATGGAGAGAGTTCATCAGAGTACCTGAGCATTATTGAAATGTGAAATGCTGAGCATGCACCTTTTAACACCAAAGTTTATTGTGCCAGTATCCGCCATTGTGCAATAAGGTACACTACAAGGTTAATAGTGGTTTAGAGTCCAATGCAGCTCAGTGGCATAGCATTGAAATTAAAGTTTGGGGTGAGGTGTCTAGCTATAGAGAGATTTCAGCATAGTCCCTGAGTATTACTGAATATGAATTGAACTCACGTTGGGAAATGCTGAGCATGCGTCTGTTAACCACCAAAGATATGTGTTCCAGTTAGCAAAACTAACATTACTAAAACACATTATAATGTATTGAAGATAAAATAATAATGATTTGCAAATGCCATTGCTTCTTAATAGGATTCGAACCCAGGGTGATGGCTATGCAAAGTGTTGCCTTAACCTCTAGCCCACGCACTCAGGCCATACAGTATTTCCAGTCACATCTGTTGTGCGTGTTAAGAAAGGGAATTATATACATTGAGTTCACTACAGTAGCTATGGAGCAGAGTACCAGAGCATAATTTAACATGAATTGAAAGTGTGCATGTTTGCGTCATTTGGTGGCATACAGTAGCATAGAAATTTAAGTTTGTGGTGAGGTGTCTAGCTACAGTATGGAGAGAGTCCAGCAGAGTACCCTAGCATTGCTGAACATAAATTGAACTCCCTATGTGAAGCTCTGAGCGTGCATCTTTTAACCACCACAGATACAGTTTGTATTCTAAAAAATAGAGGACTCACACTTCCAAAGTATTTAGTCCTCAACTGTAGCTCTGGATTCATGACAAACACACTGTTCAGTTCTACTGTGTACCGAATGACAGGTTCTGTCAGCCAATCAGTGTGAATCGCGACAGAAACTACTAGTGATGAGCGGGTTCGGTTTCTCGGAAACCGAACCCCCCCCGAACTTCAGCTTATTTTACACGGGTCCGAGCAGGCTCGGATCCTCCCGCCTTGCTCGGTTAACCCGAGCGCGCCCGAACGTCATCATCCCGCTGTCAGATTCTCGCGAGGCTCGGATTCTATCGCGAGACTCGGATTCTATATAAGGAGCCGCGCGTCGCCGCCATTTTCACACGTGCATTGAGGTTGATAGGGAGAGGACGTGGCTGGCGTCCTCTCCGTTTAGACTAGAGTAGAGACACTTGATTGTTGATTTACTAATTTTGGGGAGCATATTAGGAGTACTACTTGCTGTTGCTGATAGTGTGACCAGTGACCACCAGTTTAATTAATCCGTTCTCTGCCTGAAAAAAAAAGATACACAGTGTGACACAGTCACATACCATATCTGTGCTCAGCCTCAGTGTGCTGCATCATATGTAATACTGTATATCTGACTGTGCTGAGTGCTCACTGCTCACACAGCTTAATTGTGGGGGAGACTGGGGAGCAGTTATAGCAGGAGTACATATTTTAAGTACAGTGCACACTTTTGCTGCCAGAGTGCCACTGCCAGTGTCACTGACCAGTGACCACTGACCACCAGTATATTGTGATTGTCTGCTGACCACCAGTATATTGTGATTGTCTGCCTGAAAAAGTTAAACACTCGTCGTGTGGTGTTTTTTATTCTATAAACGCATTCTGCTGACAGTGTCCAGCAGGTCCGTCATTATATAATATATACCTGTCTGGATGCAGTAGTGATATATATATATTTTTTATATCATTATCATCCAGTCTATATTAGCAGCAGACGCAGTACGGTAGTCCACGGCTGTAGCTACCTCTGTGTCGGCAGTCACTCGTCCATCCATAATAGTATACCACCTACCCGTGGTGTTTTTTTTTTTTCTATCTTCTTGATACTAGTAGCTTACTTTAGGAGTCTGCAGTGCTGAGCTGACAGTGTCCAGCAGGTCCGTCATTATATAATATATACCTGTCCGGCTGCAGTAGTGATATATATATATTTTTTATCTCATTATCATCCAGTCTATATTAGCAGCAGACGCAGTACGGTAGTCCACGGCTGTAGCTACCTCTGTGTCGGCAGTCGCTCGTCCATCCATAATTGTATACCACCTACCCGTGGTGTTTTTTTTTTCTATCTTCTTGATACTAGTAGCTTACTTTAGGAGTCTGCAGTGCTGAGCTGACAGTGTCCAGCAGGTCCGTCATTATATAATATATACCTGTCCGGCTGCAGTAGTGATATATATATATTTTTTATATCATTATCATCCAGTCTATATTAGCAGCAGACGCAGTACGGTAGCCCACGGCTGTAGCTACCTCTGTGTCGGCAGTCGCTCGTCCATCCATAATTGTATACCACCTACCCGTGGTGTTTTTTTTTTTCTATCTTCTTGATACTAGTAGCTTACTTTAGGAGTCTGCAGTGCTGAGCTGACAGTGTGCAGCAGGTCCGTCATTATATAATATATACCTGTCCGGCTGCAGTAGTGATATATATATATTTTTTATCTCATTATCATCCAGTCTATATTAGCAGCAGACGCAGTACGGTAGTCCACGGCTGTAGCTACCTCTGTGTCGGCAGTCGCTCGTCATCCATAAGTATACTAGTATCCATCCATCTCCATTGTTTACCTGAGGTGCCTTTTAGTTGTGCCTATTAAAATATGGAGAACAAAAATGTTGAGGTTCCAAAAATAGGGAAAGATCAAGATCGACTTCCACCTTGTGCTGAAGCTGCTGCCACTAGTCATGGCCGAGATGATGAAATGCCATCAACGTCGTCTGCCAAGGCCGATGCCCAATGTCATAGTACAGAGCATGTAAAATCCAAAACACCAAATATCAGTAAAAAAAGGACTCAAAAATCTAAAATAAAATTGTCGGAGGAGAAGCGTAAACTTGCCAATATGCCATTTACCACACGGAGTGGCAAGGAACGGCTGAGGCCCTGGCCTATGTTCATGGCTAGTGGTTCAGCTTCACATGAGGATGGAAGCACTCAGCCTCTCGCTAGAAAAATGAAAAGACTCAAGCTGGCAAAAGCACAGCAAAGAACTGTGCGTTCATCGAAATCACAAATCCACAAGGAGAGTCCAATTGTGTCGGTTGCGATGCCTGACCTTCCCAACACTGGACGTGAAGAGCATGCGCCTTCCACCATTTGCACGCCCCCTGCAAGTTCTGGAAGGAGCACCCGCAGTCCAGTTCCTGATAGTCAGATTGAAGATGTCAGTGTTGAAGTACACCAGGATGAGGAGGATATGGGTGTTGCTGGCGCTGGGGAGGAAATTGACCAGGAGGATTCTGATGGTGAGGTGGTTTGTTTAAGTCAGGCACCCGGGGAGACACCTGTTGTCCGTGGGAGGAATATGGCCATTGACATGCCTGGTGAAAATACCAAAAAAATCAGCTCTTCGGTGTGGAAGTATTTCAACAGAAATGCGGACAACATTTGTCAAGCCGTGTGTTGCCTTTGTCAAGCTGTAATAAGTAGGGGTAAGGACGTTAACCACCTCGGAACATCCTCCCTTATACGTCACCTGCAGCGCATTCATCATAAGTCAGTGACAAGTTCAAAAACTTTGGGCGACAGCGGAAGCAGTTCACTGACCAGTAAATCCCTTCCTCTTGTAAACAAGCTCACGCAAACCACCCCACCAACTCCCTCAGTGTCAATTTCCTCCTTCCCCAGGAATGCCAATAGTCCTGTAGGCCATGTCACTGGCAATTCTGACGAGTCCTCTCCTGCCTGGGATTCCTCCGATGCATCCTTGCGTGTAACGCCTACTGCTGCTGGCGCTGCTGTTGTTGCTGCTGGGAGTCGATCGTCATCCCAGAGGGGAAGTCGTACTCGTAAGACCACTTTTACTACTTCCAGTAAGCAATTGACTGTCCAACAGTCCTTTGCGAGGAAGATGAAATATCACAGCAGTCATCCTGCTGCAAAGCGGATAACTGAGGCCTTGGCATCCTGGGCGGTGAGAAACGTGGTTCCGGGATCCATCATTACTGCAGAGCCAACTAGAGACTTGTTGGAGGTACTGTGTCCCCGGTACCAAATACCATCTAGGTTCCATTTCTCTAGGCAGGCGATACCGAAAATGTACACAGACCTCAGAAAAAGACTCACCAGTGTCCTAAAAAATGCAGTTGTACCCAATGTCCACTTAACCACGGACATGTGGACAAGTGGAGCAGGGCAGGCTCAGGACTATATGACTGTGACAGCCCACTGGGTAGATGTATGGACTCCCGCCGCAAGAACAGCAGCGGCGGCACCAGTAGCAGCATCTCGCAAACGCCAACTCTTTCCTAGGCAGGCTACGCTTTGTATCACCGCTTTCCAGAATACGCACACAGCTAAAAACCTCTTACGGCAACTGAGGAAGATCATCGCGGAATGGCTTACCCCAATTGGACTCTCCTGTGGATTTGTGGCATCGGACAACGCCAGCAATATTGTGTGTGCATTAAATCTGGGCAAATTCCAGCACGTCCCATGTTTTGCACATACCTTGAATTTGGTGGTGCAGAATTATTTAAAAAACGACAGGGGCGTGCAAGAGATGCTGTCGGTGACCAGAAGAATTGCGGGACACTTTCGGCGTACAGGCACCACGTACAGAAGACTGGAGCACCACCAAAAACGCCTGAACCTGCCCTGCCATCATCTGAAGCAAGAAGTGGTAACGAGGTGGAATTCAACCCTCTATATGCTTCAGAGGTTGGAGGAGCAGCAAAAGGCCATTCAAGCCTATACAATTGAGCACGATATAGGAGGTGAAATGCACCTGTCTCAAGCGCAGTGGAGAATGATTTCAACGTTGTGCAAGGTTCTGCTGCCCTTTGAACTTGCCACACGTGAAGTCAGTTCAGACACTGCCAGCCTGAGTCAGGTCATTCCCCTCATCAGGCTTTTGCAGAAGAAGCTGGAGACATTGAAGGAGGAGCTAACACAGAGCGATTCCGCTAGGCATGTGGGACTTGTGGATGGAGCCCTTAATTCGCTTAACAAGGATTCATGGGTGGTCAATCTGTTGAAATCAGAGCACTACATTTTGGCCACCGTGCTCGATCCTAGATTTAAAACCTACCTTGGATCTCTCTTTCCGGCAGACACAAAGCTGCTGGGGTTCAAAGAACTGCTGGTGACAAAATTGTCAAGTCAAGCGGAACGCGACCTGTCAACATCTCCTCCTTCACATTCTCCCGCAACTGGGGGTGCGAGGAAAAGGCTCAGAATTCCGAGCCCACCCGCTGGCGGTGATGCAGGGCAGTCTGGAGCGACTGCTGATGCAGGGCAGTCTGGAGCGACTGCTGATGCTGACATCTGGTCCGGACTGAAGGACCTGACAACGATTACGGACATGTCGTCTACTGTCACTGCATATGATTCTCTCCCCATTGAAAGAATGGTGGAGGATTATATGAGTGACCGCATCCAAGTAGGCACGTCAGAAAGTCCGTACTTATACTGGCAGGAAAAAGAGGCAATTTGGAGGCCCTTGCACAAACTGGCTTTATTCTACCTAAGTTGCCCTCCCACAAGTGTGTACTCCGAAAGAGTGTTTAGTGCCGCCGCTCACCTTGTCAGCAATCGGCGTACGAGGTTACATCCAGAAAATGTGGAGAAGATGATGTTCATTAAAATGAATTATAATCAATTCCTCCGTGGAGACATTGACCAGCAGCAATTGCCTCCACAAAGTACACAGGGAGCTGAGATGGTGGATTCCAGTGGGGACGAATTGATAATCTGTGAGGAGGGGGATGTACACGGTGATATATCGGAGGATGATGATGAGGTGGACATCTTGCCTCTGTAGAGCCAGTTTGTGCAAGGAGAGATTAATTGCTTCTTTTTTGGTGGGGTGTCACGATCCGGGTATCTGGACACCATTACTTACCCTTCAGATGCCTCCTAAGGCGGGCTCAGCGTTCCAGGACCGGATTCCGCTGTTCCTGAGTTTCCACATACAGAGTGGTCTTTTCATCAGCCGCGGCCTCCGCTGTGCCCGCGTGGTTAAATGTGCATCTATCAGCCTGGCGTCTCCTGTCTCCGGTGGCCGGCGCCGCCATTACTGTTTCCCAGACCACATGGATTACAAACCAAACTTCCCTCCAAGTGTCTGCATGGGCGCAGCCATCTTGGATTCTGTCATCTGATCATTTCCACCAATCTGCTGTCTGTGTTGTTGATTTGCATAATTGCCTAGCCAACCCCTTCCTTGCTGCAGGTATAAGTAAGCTGTACCTGAGCAAGGAAGACGTCAGTGCTTTGGTTGTCAAACCTAGTTCCTGTTTGTCTCTCTTCTATGATTGTCTTCCAGGTTCCAGCTCCTGTCTCAAGACTTCCACCATAGAGACCCGCACCAGCATTCCACCTGCGGTGTAGCCTGACTCTCCAATCCATTGTGGATTTATCTGTTTCCAGCTACAACACTACCTGCTTCCAGCCTCAGCTTCCAGCAGAGTACAGCTTCCCTTAAAGGGCCGGTGTCCTTTCTACACTTTACCACTCTCCACCGGAATTATTATTTCTCCGCTCTCAAGTTCTACATTTCAGTTCACATTTCATCGCTCCCAAAGTTCATTTATTATTTAACTGGTTCCAGCCAGTATCCACTCCGTGCTAACAACAGTCTGGTTCCAGCCAGTATCCACAGCAGCTGTTTTACCTTCAGCAACCCAGCTCTTCCTGGAACACCAGCTGGTATAATCCTGGGTTATCTCCATTGCTACAGCCGGGCCTGGTAAGGACTTTCCATCTAGAAGATCATAAGAACTATCTCACACTACCAGTGCCCTGTGGCTCCTGCCATGCTGTAGTACTCAGGAACTGTATTTATTCTTTGCTGACTTTTACGTTTTCTTTTATTGCTGCTGTGATGCGGAGTTGTCATAATAAACATCATTGACTTTTATCTAAGTTGTCGTGGTCACGCCTTCGGGCAGTTATTATTCATGTTACTTACATGTCCAGGGGTCTGATACAACCTCCCAGGTTCCGGTACATCTCAGCCCCTACAACTGAGGCTGCCTCCCGTCAGCTCAGGCCCTCAGTTGTGACAGTAAGCACTGACCTAATGAATCCAGCCGGAGACCAGGATCAAGCGGCTAGGCCGATGCAAGAACTGGCAGCCCGACTAGAACATCAGGAGGCTGCACAGGGCCACATCATCCGCTGTCTCCAGGATCTCTCTACTCGGCTGGATGGGATTCAGACAACTCTCCGTGGATCAGGCGCGTCTGGTGCGTCAACCACAGTGACTCCAGCTATAACCCCACCCACCTTACCCATTTCTGCTCCACGTCTTCATCTTCCAACGCCAGCAAAATTTGACGGATCTCCAAGATTCTGCAGGGGATTTCTCAACCAGTGTGAGATTCAGTTTGAGCTACAACCTGGCAATTTTCCCAGTGACCGTACAAAAATTGCCTACATTATTTCTCTTCTCAGTGGCTCAGCCCTTGATTGGGCATCACCGTTATGGGAGAGGTCCGACACCCTGCTATCTTCTTACACTGCATTTGTGTCAACATTCAGGCGCATCTTCGACGAGCCAGGCCGGGTAACTTCAGCTTCGTCTGAGATTCTCCGTTTACGCCAGGAATCACGTACTGTAGGACAATATCTTATACAGTTCCAGATCCTGGCATCCGAACTGGCATGGAACGACGAGGCCCTGTATGCTGCATTCTGGCATGGTTTATCCGAGCGTATTAAAGATGAGTTAGCTACCAGAGACTTACCCTCCAAGTTAGATGAGCTAATCTCACTTTGTACGAAAGTTGACTTGCGTTTCAGAGAGAGAGCAACTGAGCGTGGAAGATCATCTGCTCCAAAATCTTCTACTCCTCCTCCTCGCCAACTGTCACCAACTACAGATGAACCCATGCAAATTGGCCGTTCCCGTTTAACTCCTGCTGAGCGCCGAAGACGTCTCTCCGAGTTTCTCTGTCTGTATTGTGCAGCTCCGTCTCACACCATTAATGCCTGTCCCAAACGTCCGGGAAACTCCAAATCCTAGCTCGCCAAGGAGAGGGCCGGCTAGGAGTAATGATCTCCTCTCCATCTCCTCAAGATTGTAACCTCCCAGTCTCGCTTCAAGTTGCTCAACGTTATCAGAACGTCATTGCCCTCCTGGATTCCGGAGCAGCTGGGAACTTTATTACTGAAGCCTATGTTAAACGGTGGTCCCTACCCACCGAGAGACTTCCTTCGTCCTTTTCCTTAACTGCTGTGGATGGCAGTAAAATTTTTGATACAGTTATTTCTCTAAGGACTCTACCAGTTCGTCTGAGAGTGGGAGTTCTTCATTCCGAACTTATTTCATTTTTAGTGATTCCAAGAGCCACACATCCTGTGGTCCTGGGCCTTCCATGGCTCCGTCTTCACAATCCTACAATTGATTGGACGACTACGCAAATCCTGGCATGGGGTTCCTCCTGTACTAAGACATGTTTGTTTAAAGTGTTGCCTGTCTGTTCTTCCTCCCCCAGGTCGTCTGATGTTCCACCTCCTCCATATCAAGATTTCACGGATGTGTTCAGTAAAGCTTCTGCTGATATCCTTCCTCCTCATAGAGAATGGGACTGCCCGATTGATCTCGTTCCAGGGAAGGTTCCACCTCGAGGCCGAACTTATCCGTTGTCTCTCCCCGAGACACATTCTATGGAGGAATACATTAAAGAGAACCTAGCAAAGGGGTTCATTCGACCTTCTTCTTCTCCAGCCGGCGCAGGCTTCTTTTTCGTAAAGAAGAAAGATGGTGGTCTGCGGCCGTGCATCGACTACAGAGGTTTGAACGACATTACCATCAAGAACCGCTATCCTTTACCCCTGATTACTGAGCTCTTTGACAGAGTTAGCGGAGCTACCATCTTTACAAAGCTGGACCTGAGAGGTGCATACAATCTCATCCGGATCCGTGAGGGTGACGAGTGGAAGACCGCATTTAACACCCGTGACGGACATTATGAGTACCTCGTCATGCCCTTCGGATTGAGCAATGCTCCAGCTGTCTTCCAGCATTTCGTCAATGAGATCTTCAGAGACATTCTATACCGTCATGTCGTGGTCTATCTAGATGATATCCTCATTTTTGCCAACGATTTAGAGGAACATCGTTTCTGGGTAAAGGAGGTTCTGTCCCGTCTCCGTGTCAATCATCTCTACTGCAAATTAGAGAAATGCGTCTTTGAAGTCAAGTCCATTCCGTTTCTAGGGTACATTGTGTCCGGTTCCGGACTAGAGATGGATCCTGAGAAACTACAAGCAATCCAGAATTGGCCGGTACCCTTAACCCTCAAAGGGGTCCAGAGGTTCTTAGGGTTCGCCAATTATTACCGAAAGTTTATACGAGACTTTTCCACCATTGTGGCGCCTATTACTGCTTTCACCAAGAAGGGTGCTAACCCGTCCAAGTGGTCTGAAGAAGCCATGCAAGCTTTTCATCTTTTAAAACAGAGGTTCATCTCTGCACCTGTCCTGAAACAGCCTGACATCGACTCTCCTTTCATCTTAGAGGTGGATGCCTCCTCCGTTGGAGTAGGAGCGGTGTTATCTCAGAGGGCTAAAGATGGTCATTTACATCCTTGCAGTTTCTTCTCACGGAAGTTCTCCCCAGCGGAGCGCAACTATGCCATTGGCGACCAGGAGTTGCTAGCCATCAAGCTCGCTCTAGAGGAGTGGAGATATCTGTTGGAGGGAGCTTCTCATTCAATCACCATCCTTACAGACCACAAGAACCTTCTATATCTAAAAGGCGCACAATGTCTCAACCCTCGTCAGGCCAGATGGGCACTTTTCTTTTCCAGGTTCGACTTTAAACTCCAGTTCTGTCCGGGCTCTCAGAATCGCAAGGCCGATGCCCTTTCCCGCTCATGGGAGCAAGAAAATGAGTCAGAGTCTTCAGACAAGCATCCTATTATAAATCCGTTGGCATTCTCCACGGTAGGGATGGACTCTACGCCCCCATCAGGGAAAAGTTTTGTGAAGCCGACACTAAGGAAGAAGCTCATGCATTGGGCCCATGCTTCCCGTTTTGCCGGACATACAGGTATCCAAAAAACCCTGGAGTTTATCTCTAGGTCCTATTGGTGGCCAACTCTGAAAAAGGACGTTTTGGAGTTTATTGCATCTTGCCCAAAGTGTGCTCAACATAAAGTATCCCGCCAGTCGCCTGCGGGGCAACTGGTTCCACTATCTGTTCCCCGTCGACCATGGACCCATTTGTCGATGGATTTTATTACAGATTTGCCCATGTGCAACAAGTTCAATACCATCTGGGTGGTAGTTGACCGGTTCACCAAGATGGCACACTTCATTCCTCTCACCGGTCTTCCGTCAGCTTCCAAGTTGGCTCAAGTATTCATACAAGAGATCTTCCGACTCCACGGTCTTCCAGAAGAAATTATCTCAGATCGAGGAGTTCAATTCACAGCCAAATTCTGGCGAAGTTTATGTCAAGTCCTCCAAGTCAAGTTAAAGTTTTCCACGGCTTACCATCCTCAGACCAATGGTCAAACTGAGAGGGTGAATCAGGACTTGGAGGCCTTCCTCCGCATCTATGTGTCCTCCTCTCAAGATGACTGGGTTCAATTACTTCCCTGGGCCGAGTTCTGTCATAACAACCAGTATCATTCTTCATCTTCTTCAACACCATTCTTCACCAACTTTGGATTCCACCCTAAAGTCCCTGAGTTCCAACCGCTTCCAGCAACTTCTGTTCCCGCAGTGGATATCACCTTGCATCAGTTTGCCAATATCTGGAAGAGCGTACGATCAGCTCTGCTCAAGGCATCGTTCAGGTACAAGAAGTTTGCGGATAAGAAGCGTCGAGCAGTTCCTGCTCTCAAGGTGGGTGATCGGGTATGGTTATCCACGAAGAATTTGAGGTTAAGAGTTCCCAGTATGAAGTTTGCACCTCGCTACATCGGTCCTTTCAAAATTGATCAAGTCATCAATCCTGTTGCTTACAGACTCCAGTTACCTCCCTTCTTAAAAATACCCAGGACATTCCATGTTTCCCTGTTGAAACCGCTAATCTTGAATCGGTTTCATTCCTCACTTCCACCAACTCCGAAAGTCCAAACTCAACGAGGCGTTGAGTATGAAGTGGCCAAGATCCTGGACTCACGTCACCGTTACGGTCAACTTCAGTATCTCATTGACTGGAAGGGCTATGGTCCTGAAGAACGCTCTTGGACCAATGCCTCTGACGTCCATGCTCCTGCCTTGGTCCGAAATTTCCACGCAAAGTTTCCTTTAAAGCCTAAGAAGTGTCCTGGGGCCACTCCTAAAGGGGGGGGTGCTGTCACGATCCGGGTATCTGGACGCCATTACTTACCCTTCAGATGCCTCCTAAGGCGGGCTCAGCGTTCCAGGACCGGATTCCGCTGTTCCTGAGTTTCCACATACAGAGTGGTCTTTTCATCAGCCGCGGCCTCCGCTGTGCCCGCGTGGTTAAATGTGCATCTATCAGCCTGGCGTCTCCTGTCTCCGGTGGCCGGCGCCGCCATTACTGTTTCCCAGACCACATGGATTACAAACCAAACTTCCCTCCAAGTGTCTGCATGGGCGCAGCCATCTTGGATTCTGTCATCTGATCATTTCCACCAATCTGCTGTCTGTGTTGTTGATTTGCATAATTGCCTAGCCAACCCCTTCCTTGCTGCAGGTATAAGTAAGCTGTACCTGAGCAAGGAAGACGTCAGTGCTTTGGTTGTCAAACCTAGTTCCTGTTTGTCTCTCTTCTATGATTGTCTTCCAGGTTCCAGCTCCTGTCTCAAGACTTCCACCATAGAGACCCGCACCAGCATTCCACCTGCGGTGTAGCCTGACTCTCCAATCCATTGTGGATTTATCTGTTTCCAGCTACAACACTACCTGCTTCCAGCCTCAGCTTCCAGCAGAGTACAGCTTCCCTTAAAGGGCCGGTGTCCTTTCTACACTTTACCACTCTCCACCGGAATTATTATTTCTCCGCTCTCAAGTTCTACATTTCAGTTCACATTTCATCGCTCCCAAAGTTCATTTATTATTTAACTGGTTCCAGCCAGTATCCACTCCGTGCTAACAACAGTCTGGTTCCAGCCAGTATCCACAGCAGCTGTTTTACCTTCAGCAACCCAGCTCTTCCTGGAACACCAGCTGGTATAATCCTGGGTTATCTCCATTGCTACAGCCGGGCCTGGTAAGGACTTTCCATCTAGAAGATCATAAGAACTATCTCACACTACCAGTGCCCTGTGGCTCCTGCCATGCTGTAGTACTCAGGAACTGTATTTATTCTTTGCTGACTTTTACGTTTTCTTTTATTGCTGCTGTGATGCGGAGTTGTCATAATAAACATCATTGACTTTTATCTAAGTTGTCGTGGTCACGCCTTCGGGCAGTTATTATTCATGTTACTTACATGT